>NW_026944220.1:621046-751073 GCF_033297405.1 Parathielavia appendiculata
ATATACGCAAATCAACGCAAATACACCGCACCTGTGGCAAATCGACGCAAATAGAGGGGTTAGTTTGAGTTGATTTGCGTTGTTGAGAGCGCTGGTTATGAGTGTGTCCACCCAGCTCAATCTCACGTCAGCTACTCCGGAGACAGACCCTAACCCTAGCTGGCTCCACCGGGGCCACCTGAGCTGACTAACGTTAACAACATTTGCTTCCCAAATCCAAAAAGCATGAAGCGGATTCCTTCAACCTCGAACTCTTTTTTATCGCGAAATTGTCGTTAAGCTCGATGTCTCCGCGACGGATGAGCATATAAACAACACACCGCTTGCAAATGAACTCCCTTCAGTGGCTAGAGACTCAGCCTTGGTATTCTTCACTCATTAGCGAACCGAATCAAGGGCTTCAATGTCCTCCTACGCGTGTTTCGCAAACAGCATTCGGAGCTTCTTCCTTTCCCTCATCTACTATATATAGTAAGTCCGTTCCTCTCTTTCCCCTCTCCTCCCCGATCTTTGCTCTCATTCAGGATACGAGCCTGGGAAAGGAGACAAACAAGCGGAACAGAAGCCAACAACATGATGATCTTCGCAACGCCGGTTGCAACCCTCAATTTTTTCACAATATTAGGAAGAGCCGTCTGAACCGCCCCGGGGTGTTGCTTTTTTCGTTCTGTCTCTTTCCATTCAGGTTTGGGACCGGGCGAAGAGGGTTGCCCCTTCGGCTGACCGGCTGTCTTTTGCCCTCTTCTCCTATCCTTCCCCTTGCTCGCTCCTCTGCGGAGGAAACGTCTGCACCGTCATGTGCTGGCGGAGCTGAGGGTTGGAAAGGGGAGGGAAGGGGCAGTCTGGGCGGTGGGGTTGGTGGTGCTTATAGTTTGGGTTTCTGAAGGGCTTTTCTGTCTGCTACCTTTGTTTGACGTGTGATCGTCCAGACTCTGATAGAGGCACTTGGCTAACTTGTATCAAGAACTTTGTTTGTAGGTTTAAGCGTCGAACGCATTGATTACGGCCACTCGGGTGTGGTCCCAGCGTGACGTTACGTACGTCCCGGATCTCGAAATTCCAACAAGCGTTTAGTTATTTTCGACAACACCATCACGCGAATTGCGAGTAGCAGGAATGGCTACTTTCTGGTTGTTAGGCCGGCAGACAGAGAATTTGATAGAGAAAATACGAGAAGACCTGACTTTGGCACATGAAGTGGTTATTGTTTACCATGGAGATAAACTACCCTCGCCGCTGTGTGGAGGACAAGCTTCACTAATCTTGATTCGCTACCCAAGGCTTTTTGAAACAACACCGCTTACACCTCTCGAATCACTCATACCTCGGGATCGTACATTCTACTCGGTTGCTACGAGAGCAGCCATCCGTTCTCCCATTCTCACGCTTCATTTCGCGAAGTGCAAATCATATCCCAGCCACTTCCTTCTTATCACCTGCTCGACCGTGAGACCGGGGTAGCCGTACGTCAGCGGCAGGAAGAAGTACCAGCAGGCGGCAACAACGACCAGGATGACGGCAGTCGCAATCCAGGCGGCCATCATGCTCTGGCCAGCGAAGCGCTCGCGGGCTGTCAGGTGGCGCTTGGGCGCCGCCGGCTTCTTGCCGGTTTTGACGGCCTGGTAGGCCAGCTCGTGCTCGACGGCGTCCTGGCTGAAGACAAACTCGACCAGGGCGCCCGTCACGAGGGTCGATGCCAGGTGCGCGGGGAGGTAGTGGTGCAAAAACAGCTGGCGGCCCATGACGTAGAAGGGGAAGTAGTGTGTTGCCCAGGCGAGGAAGAAAAAGCCCGTCGAGTTGTACAGCCGGGAGCGCGAACCTAGCCTATGGTTAGCTTGTGCTGTCCGCTGGGGAGCCGGCTCTTTTAGACACTCACGATGATCCAGGGCATCAATGCCTCGGCGCAGCGAGAACTGATCGGCCAGGACGATACCCGCATAGATTGCGAGGACGCTGCTGGCAATCCACCATCCGATGGGGTTTCCGAGGAAGTAAATCTGCTGGCGAGTGTCGTTCTGCGTCCAGAAGCTGACACCACGGAGCAGGAATGGCCACTGGTAGGGCAAGGACGCGTAAGGGTGGCTGGCCGTCAACTGGTTGTTGTGCCAGAACATGGACCGCTGCAGCTCGAACCACTTGCGCAGGAATGGCAGCGTCTTGACCTTCCTCTCGGGCTTCTCACGGCGCTTGTGATCAGCCGGGAGGGACGGAATGTCCTCAACATACCAGACATTGGAGCTGGGAGCAATTTGCTTGTTTCCGTTGATCTCCTGCTGTTTGTGGCCCCATTCTGGAAGAGGCGTGGTGTGAGTCCACATGGCAACTTTGCTGGGGTTGTGGATGAGCTTGAAGTGGCTGGAGATACTCTTAAACTCCTGACCAGACTTGCCATGTTCAATCCGGACCTCGAACAGAGTGTCGGCGGCCCGGTCGCCATATGCGTCGGCAATGGAGACGGTGGTGAACTCCTGGTTGGTAGGGTAGTACGGCGAGGCGACGTCGTGGGACAGCAGGATGGTGTCGGTGACCAGGTGGCGAAGTCTCACCAGGTCGTGGTTCTTGACATGGCGGCCAAGTTGCTGATCGTCGGCGCCGGCAGGCAGAATCTGCCAGTAGTTGTTGGTGTCGTTGAAGGGGTAGCCGGTGACTTGCTGACCCTGGCTGGAAACACGGCCGTCGTCGTACCTTAGGGGGTAGCGATCCGGGTGGCTGTGGAGATAGGCCTTTGTCTCTTTGTGCCTGAGGGTGATGGTGTCGTAATAGTCGATGGTGACGGCGTTGGCGAGCATGATGTTGTCGCTGAGCGTCTCTTGAAACTCGGGGGTCATGAAGTCATCGCCGGGCCCCGAGCGGGTGAGGATGGAGAAGTGCACCTGGAACCAGAAAAGATAGAAGAGGAAGGGCAGGATAATCAGGCCAATTGCACGAGCGGCGAAATGTTTGCTAAACTCCCGCAGGCTCAGAGCTCCCCCGGGTCTCTTAATATCCAACAGGTCCCAGAGGTCGATGGTGACGGCGGAGCCGATGGTGATGAAGGCGAACAGGCCGACGTACTTGGTGGAGATGTCGCAGGACAGGGCAAAGCCGGTCAGGATAAGCCACTTCCACCACTTTCTCGAGAAGGGCTCATGACGCAGCTTGTAGAACTTGATGTAGAAGAGCAAGCTGCAGGCCATGGCGAAGACAAGAGTGGCGTCCAGCAAAATCAGGCGCGTCTGGCCAATGTGTGCGTTGTCGAGAAGGACCAGGCCGGCGGCGACAATGCAGGCTGGCAGGCTGTATCCGGACTCCCACATGATCAAGTACACCACCGACACAGTCAGGGCGCCGAGGATGGCGGGCAAAGAGCGGAAAGCTACGTATGGGACCTTGTTGACGATGTACGAGTCGCCGATGTTGTCGAAGTGGAAGTGGCCGTCGAATCCAACCAACCAGCCCATGAAGGCGAAGAGGAGCTTGCCGAACGGGGGGTGTACGTCGAAGAAGTAGGTCCTGTTGATGTAGTAGGAGGCGAACTGTAGAATACGGGCGTTAGCAGCGCTGCCAATTGGGAGGCCATGTACAAGAGCAGGGATATGTATGAAGGCATACCTTGCCGAAGTGAACTTCATCGAAGACAACTTCGTTCGGGTGGGTGATCCCCCAGAACCTCGTGAGGAAGGCCAAGCCGGTGATGACAACGAAGACGGCCTTGTAGTCGCGCTCCGAGCCGGCCGGAACCTTGGCGGCAGCCGCTTTCACGAGCTTGTCGAGCTCGACATCTGAGGAAGCGCCATCCTTGGCGGATTTCTTGGTCGTGGGACCAACATTGCGCTGGCGCAAGGCGCCTTGGGGCGTGGTCACGGCGGCCATGGCGGGTGCACTGGGGAGTAGACGAAACATCAGTCAAAGTACGGTATCAAGGAGCAATGGACACAGAAGTAGCAAGCCAACAAGCCAGATTAGCGAGCGGCGCAACGCGAAAATCAGGTGCTTGAGGTGTCAGATCAAGCGTAGCTTGACAGCAACTTACCTCGCCAATTGCGCAGCAATGACGGCAAGACTGGAGAGGAACTCGGCCGAAAATGGAAAGCAGGGACAGAAAAAGAAAATTAAAGATAGTCGAGAAGGCGAAGATGGGTTGTGAATGAAGAATTGGGGATATATTAGATTGCGTTGCAACCCCGAAGCCTCCCTTTCACGGCAGGGCTGAATAGATGGAGGTCCATTCAGCTCCTTTTTTGGGCCGTTTGATCACGCCGCGATTTTCTGGACACCTGGCGTAACCCAGATCCGACCAGGGGGCCCAGCCGCCCCACTGCAGCAGCCAACGGTCAAAAACTCGAAATCAAGGCAAAGGTAGAGATGGTCCAAGCTCCTCCTCGTGTAGGCTGCCACGGCTGCCTTCGAGTGTCTTCGAAATACATCTCATGATAGTACGATTCAAATAGACCTGGACTGCATGAACGTCTGCATAGAATTATGTATTACACGTGTTCATTTGCTCAACGCCACCGTTCGTTACTTTTTTGGAGATGTGACTCGGCGGTCTTGCCAAGCTCGGGCCCGGGCCGGGAATTGCGGGGTTGGCCCGCCTCTAACCCCTCCTCGCCGTGGTCCGAAGAACGGAGCGGGACGGTGAAATTAACTCTCCAAAATCGCGCCGTGGAGACGTCTCCCTGTTATGATTTCCACTGCAGCCAGACGAGCTCTTTCGGTTCATTTCCTTCCGCTATCGACCAATAACAAAAAAAGAAGTTGTATACTTCGTAACATCCACACCATGTCTGCTACTCCCGTCTTCACCAAGAACGCAGCGCCGCGTAAGTAACCGACCGCAAATCAGCAGACAGCAAGTGAATCAGTTACTGACACGAGTGTAGCTGCTGGCCCCTACGTACGATTCCTTGTTCAGTTTCATGTGTCAAGGAGTCTAAGTTACAGGTCTGACCGAACCCGCAGTCCCAGGCCATCAAGACCCCCACCGCCATCTATTGCTCCGGCCAGATTCCCTGCGATGTCGAGGGCAACTTGGTAGAGGGCACCATCCAGCAGAAGACTGCGGCCTGCATTGCCAACCTCAAGGCCGTGCTCGAGGAAGCTGGCTCGTCTATCGAGAAGGTGGTCAAGGTCAATGCCTTCCTGACCGACATGGACAACTTTGCTGTGAGTGCCTTTAGGCTGCTCTCCGGCTTGCAGCGACCTCGTGGCTTGCTGACGAGATATGATACAGAGCATGAATGAGGAGTATGCAAAGTGGTTCGTCCACAAGCCCGCCCGCAGCTGTGTCGCCGTGAAGCAGCTGCCCAAGGGGGTCGACGTCGAGATCGAGTGCATTGCCCTTCCTTGAGACCCCAAAGAGGCGTCACCTTAGTGCAGAACCATAGACAACCTGGAAACCAAGGTGGAAAAGTTTGTTGCCTTTCCATGACAAGACCCTGAACACTTGGCCTCGTTACAGCTTTGTTGCCGGCTAGGTTACCCGAAGCGACCCGTGGGTAGTGGGGCCATCCGACGGTGATGACGAACGGCTCATAATCCGAACCCGCATCCAACTGATTTGCGGAAGTCCAGGCACCGGAATTGACGGCCTTGCCTTGTTATTCCCCAAGCTCAGACCCATTGCAGATGTTTCCTATCGTTTTTATTGGATTCACCAGGATATTCTAACTGTTCTTGAAATAATGTAGCCGAAATTCACGCTACATCGGTATGTTCGTTTGTTGACTGATCAGGCCGATAAAATCCATACAGCTCTGAATGCTTTCATTGGCCTACTGGGACGGAGACCTCAATCCATTGAAGACGGGCCGCGTCACCCACTTGTTTCCAGGACATCGAACGACTCGATTTCAGCCTTACACTACATCTCCGGCTAGTAACTCGCACAACTAGTTCAGGGGTCTGGCAGTTTCCAACCAGCAGCTAGCTGATCACGACACTGCGCCCATATACACAAGTTTAGCTGGCATCACACTCACGCACGCCATGCCCCCGCCAGTCCCTGTCAGTGCCAATCAGGGAGACGCCCGGCGTCCCCGGGAACCGCCCGCCCTTTACAAGGTACGCTCATCTTGCCCGAGACAGTTCAGAGTGAAGCCCCCTTGTCACCACCCATCGCCTCAAGATCACTTACATCACTCAACTCTCCCACCTCCACTCCACCTGCCTACCTCCCCACCCCATCCACCCACAGACTAGAAACTCTAACTAACGCACCGTCCTGACCAGTTGATAATGACCCCTCTGATGTTCATCTCCTTCCTTGTCTCCCTTGCCCTCGTCGACCTCCGCTACTCGGCCCTGCGGGCGCACTACCACGCCGGCCCCAGTCAATCTAGCCGCCTACCTCGCTGGCTGCACCGTCTCGTATATCGCTACCAGCCGTACCGCTATGTGACTGTGGCTGTGGACGGGCACGGCCAGCCGGTTCAGAGGGCGGCGGCGGCGGCTGGCGTTGAGGATCCCCTCGGAAGCCCTGGGAGGAGCCCCGCCAGTCCAGGCAGTCCTGGGTCGCCGGGGATCGAAGGGGAGGACTACTATCATAGCAAGCAGAGGAAGCTGATGAAGATGGAGGCTGCCGAGGCGTTTGAGATTCGGGGGTGGGTGGTGACGGTGATGGGGTTGGTGAGTATGGGTGTGTTTTGGGCGGGTTTGAAACTGGTCTGCTGGGGGTTAGGCGCTGTGAGGGTGTGGATTTATTAGGATGGATTTGGGTTGCTTCATGGTGATACCAGTTTGGAGACTGTTGAATTTGGTATATAGCAGGGATTTGGATGGTCTCTGTTTGGTACTCTAGACTGGATGCTGTTAGTTCTAAAGGGAATAGCTGGAGTGATGTGTTTGGCAGGCAGGCAGGCAGGGTATTGTTCCTACTGAAGATGACGTTCAGGTCTTGCAAACTCAAGTGTTCCATACATATACAGAGCGATTCATTCAGGTTCTTGAAGTACGTCAGATGTCCAGTGTTCAAGCCTGCTTAGGCTCATCTGAGCGACGCCAGATGTAATTCATTTGCCAATGCCCCTTTCCAAGCCCCTCGACCCAATTCTCACCGGCCTCCTTGAACCCTGCCGCCTCATACAATCTCCTAGCCACGGTCAGGTCACTCAGTGTTGACAACTGGCACTCATGGAAGTTGGTCTCCCTCACGAACTCCATCGCAGTTTCGAAGAGCTTCTTGCCGACACCCAAGCCCCTGGTTGACTCATCGACAATGAAGAAACGTAGGCGAGCCACGCCATCCATCTTGGAGCATTCGCCGTCAATGTACACCGCTCCGACTATCCGCTCCGTGACAGTGCCCTGAGAATCCCGCGTGGGTGTCGTGGAAACGGCCGACCAGACCTGGTTCATTGGCTTGTTGAGTCGCGCCAGCAGGTCACCCAGCGCCTGGGAGAAGACGGCCTCGCATTCTCGGCCCCATCCGTATCTCGGGTAATAACAGTCCATGTGCATCTCGAGAGTGCGGGCGAGGATGCTAGGGCGGTAGCCAGGGACAATGGTGATGACGGCAGGCTGTGCTGGGGCCTCTGGGTTCTCCGATAGAGTCATGGCAGAGGTGACTCGAACGGGCCGCACCGCATCCTTAACTGGCCCTGCCTCAGCGAGAGGATCCGTAGAAGGAGGAAACACGTTTGAGGTGGACATGCTCGGGTGCGAGTCTCGGTGTCAGTGGTCCGGTTCTTTCAGGCGAGAAGTCCCGTTGTTAGGGGGGTTGTGGTTTCGAGGATGTAGGTGGGAAATCATTTGGGCGGTTGCAGTTTCGAGAACTCATCCTTATCAGGGGCCATTAATTTAATGTTGCTTGAATGTCTGCAACAAACGTTCGATATGACTCACCCGATTCTCAAGGTGGCTTCCGTCCTGCATCCTCTTTCGGGAACTGCTCGGCAAATGCGATCAAAAAATCGAGCCATGTCTGAGCAGCTTGTGAAAGACTTGACTGTCATCGCCCCAAAAACCAGCCTATAGGCCAGCATAAGAATACGGCGACGTATCTGCCAATCCAATATTTCTTCGCCTTATCTGAAAGGGTGTGAGAACAACTTGCCTTCCAGCAACCTGACGCAGCCTCCAAGCAGAAACAGGGCAGTTTGAGAAACAATGACACTTCATTGTCCTGGCTGCAAGGTGGAAAGACTTGTTCGACTTGGCTCGTGGAGGAGGAAGAGAAGCAGAACAAGAAACGAAGGAAGAAGAATGGGGGCTTTATACGATTTCGTACCTTCCTTCTTTGCACGCATGAGCCACTGCTCCTTCCTATCAGATTTATTGATAGTTACCTTAATATCACCTCCCAGAGTGCAGGAAGTCGCGACGGGAGTCGCTTCTAATACTTCGCAATGCGCACACCGGTCACTCACTGCAATGGATTCTTGGCTGCCGATTTTAGTCCGGTCGATGTGATTCATCAACGAACCGCAATGACCTCGGCCTCCTTCAACGCAGCGCCGGAGCGAATACGGGTAGCGCTGAGGCAGGTTTGAAGTTGAGAAACAGCATCTCGTCCATGATCGGGCCGGGACCTGTGCAGTCGATTCAAGACACTCGGCTCTGGCTGACTACACCTCTCAGCATGGTCACCGCAGAGCACTGCTCCCGGACCAATTCCCTTCGTACAGGCGGCTGATCCAAACCAGGTCGCACCACTCTCGGATCTCGAATCTTGAGGCGGAGGGCGGATGGAATGGAGCAATGGTTCAGCCGGGCAGATCATGAGATGCTCCCGGGAGGTCCACCCTCGGCGTTGGTCCTACCCGAGCCCGCTCATCGCTCATTGGTCAAATCTCACGGGGCCGGAGCGTCAGGATTGCTCCGCTTGCGACCGCAATATACCACCCTTCCAGGGGCTCATGTCCGCGGGCCCAGAGGTCATGAACCTCTCTCTTCTCTGCAGAGATGACCGTGGTGAAGCACGAAAGCAGATCAAGCCGCCTGACAACGCAGTTCTTTAGTTAATCCAACCAGAAGAAGTCTCATAGGCTTCCTGAAGGTGTTGCAAAGCTCATTCTCCTAATCCCGTTTCCTTGTATTATTTATCCTTCTGCGCTGTGCCACCGACGCTGGCGTCGGCTATGGTGTCATCAGCGACACCGACCGACCGCAAGTTCGACTTGTAGCTCCGCTATACCAAAGGAAGGTCTTGTCTCAGCACAAGATCATCCCGTCAGAGCCCTCTCCCCGCCCACGCCTTATTCACCCGTTCGTCATGTTTCGATTTCGCCTCGCATTAGCCGTCTCCCTTGGTGGCGCATACATGGTGTCTTCAAGTCGAATCCCACAATGGCCGCAGCCCAGCTTTCTGGCTGCCTTCGCAGCTCTGATGGGCCTCCAGTTCTTCGCATGGGTCTTCTATATCGTTATACTCTGGCCGAAGCTCCTCTCGCCCCTCCGGGTTCTCCCGGAACCGACTGGGAATTCATGGTTCATGGGCCAGTTCAACACCATCATGCGTGATCCCACAGGGTCGCCCATGTTGCGGTGGTATGCATATCTTCACCCTTATTCGCTCGAGTCCGGCCATTCTGTATTCAGTCCGCTGACAATCTGTACAGGATCAACTCCATTCCAAACAATGGCCTTATCCGGTACCTTGGGCCATTCAACCTGGAGAGAATCTTTGTCACTTCTCCCAAGGCCCTTGCCGAGGTCCTTGTCACCAAAAATTACGACTTTGTGAAGCCCGATCAAGTCCGACACTCAATCGGCCGTATTCTAGGAATCGGCATTCTCCTGGCCGAGGGCGATGAGCACAAAGTACAAAGGAAAAACCTCCTCCCGGCCTTTGCCTTCCGCCACATCAAGGATCTCTACCCGGTCTTCTGGGACAAGGCGCGTGAAGGCGTGCAAGCCCTGACGGAGCATATCATGCAGGATGCTGCACAGTCAACTGACTCTGAGAAGCAGACGGCCGTCGTTGAGATTGGCAGCTGGGCCTCGCGCATGACTCTTGACATTATTGGCGTCGCTGGCCTCGGCCGTGACTTTGACGCCATCAAGAACCCAAACAACCGGCTCACTCAAGCCTACGGGCATGTTTTTCGGCCAAGCCGGCAGGCGCGTTTCCTCCAGCTGCTTTCTGTCCTCATGTCTCCCAAAGTTGTCGCATGGCTGCCCGTCAAACGCAACGAAGACATCGGGACCGCGGCCCGCATGATCCGAGCCGAGTGCGCTGAGATCATCAAGGAGAAGAAGCAGAAGCTAGCTCAGAAGGAGTTGAATGACGTGGACATCCTGTCAGTAGCAATCGAGTCGGGCGGCTTCACCGACGAGAACCTCGTCGATCAGCTCATGACGTTCCTCGCGGCGGGCCACGAGACCACGGCCTCGGCCATGACTTGGGCCGTATACCTGCTCTCCAAGCACCCCGAGGTACAGGCCAGGCTGCGCGCCGAGGTCCGCGAGCACCTACCGTCTGTCTCCATCGGATATAGCGGCTCAACGGTATCGAGCGTCGACATTGACCGAATGCCGTACCTCAACGCCGTGTGCAACGAGGTCCTCCGCTACTTCGGCCCCGTGCCCCTGACGCTCCGCAAGGCCGTGTGTGACACGAGCATCCAGGGGCAGTTTGTCCCCAAGGGCACCCAGATCATGATTGTGCCCTGGGCCATCAACCGGTGCGAGGCTTTCTGGGGCGAGGACGCGCAGTCCTTCAATCCGGAGCGCTGGATGCCCAAGTCGGACGCAGACAACAAGCATAATGCTGCCAGTGGAGGCGCCACGAGCAACTACGCCTTCATGACCTTCCTGCACGGGCCCCGCAGCTGCATCGGCCAGTCGTTCGCCAAGGCCGAGTTTGCCTGTCTGCTGGCGGCGTGGGTGGGCCGGTTTGGCATGGAGCTGCACAACAAGGAGGAGATGGACGAGTCCAAGATTGAAATCCGGGGCGGCGTGACGGCAAGGCCTGCGAAGGGCATGTACATTAAGATGACGGTTTTGAATGGGTGGTGAGCTGAAGCGCGGTTATGAGTTGGAAAAGTTTTGGTTAGATTTTCTTGCAATGTGAATCTGCTTTAAAGCTCATAGTGATCGTGCTCTCCAGCGGTGGGTCAAGGAGATGCTCTGCCCCTCCAAAACAGAGGTGGTAACAGTGTTAAGCAAAGGAAAGGCGGAGTGGACGGATTGCAGGACAGAGAAGAAAGCACCAGCCAGACCAGTATTCATCCCTGACTCCGGTCTGTTTGAGATGGGTCGGACAAAGTAAGTAGCGGACCTCCGTTGTTTGTAGGTTTGAGTAGCAACTTAAAAACATTGACTCGGTGATGCTCAGCTAGGACTCAAGTCGTCTTCTGAAACGGGAAACATCCGTGCCCAGGCCTTTCCCTACCCCCGCCCCCACAAACATCCATTTCCCCACCCATCCCGCCGTGGTGGGAGTCAAGTCAAGGACGGGATTGCGATAGGTGCGAGTCCACGCAAGGCCTCACGGACAATGTTTGGTCTCCAGAGTTCCTGTGCACGTGTACGTCCATGGCTGCTCTGGGTTCAGCTGGCCGTTGCGCAACACAAGCAAGGCACGGCCAATCCGTAGTACAGACCTTCTTGGCCCCTCACACGCCTGTTCCTGAATCCAAGGTGTTCTTGACCCCGCCGTCCTTACCTCACCCTGCTCTGCCACGACGGCACCGAATTTGCCCAGTTCCGCTATCCCTGGGTTTGTGAGGTGCCGCGTAGGGGATCGGGATCACATCCCTTGACTGAAGGCTCAGCCGTCCTTCACCGCAAGGTTGAGTGTGTTACACCGAGGGGCTTGAGGTCAAGCAGTGAGGGTGACTTCGGTGAGACGGGTGGGTGAGAAAAACGATGTAGACCAGCTTAAAAGCATGCAAGTGTGGCCGTTAACCATCTACATTGGGAAATCATGCTGTATCAGTGGTACGAAAGGCCGGATGCCAGCCTGCGGGATGGTATCATGACAAAAATGTCGCCAGATCCAGACTCCTCATTCCTCATCCCTTATCCCAAACTCAACGCCCCAGCCTGATTCCATGTCCACCCTCCGGGCCCTTTCCGTGTAACCAGATCATAGAAACGCCAGCCCGTCTCCTGTAGGCAGGTAGGTAGGTAGGTAGGTAGCCACAGGCCCATATTAATAATACAAGTACAATAACACATCAATCACCCAAGAACAATCTACTCCTCTGAGGCACAGAAAGCAAAGAAGAAAATCACCGCCACGTCCCATGTATCCTGGCGCGGCGATGACTGGTCCTTTTGAGCCCGACATCCCCGTTAATCATGAGGCTCTTCCACCGCCTGCCAACGCTACCGCGGTCCTTGCCCAGGCTGCGGGCGCAGTCCTGCCAGTCCGACTTGGTCAGCTTGAGCTTCTCGAGCACCAGCTCGACCAGGATGCGGTCCTCCTCGGTGCTCCACGTCTCGCCGTCCGCCTCCACCACCACCTCGGTGCCTTGCTTGTGCGCGTCCTCGCTGAGGGTCTCGGGAACGCTGTTGCTGTAGTCGGAAGAAAAGGACGAATGTAGGCTGTGGTAATCGGATCGGTCCAGGCCGAGCGGGAGGACTTCGGGCGCGATGCGCGAGCGCTTGGGTGTGTGCAGGGCTAGGCTGTTGTTGTTGTTGTGGGATTCGGTTTCTTGGTTATCGTGCCCCGGGTCCAGGACGCTGTCGGGTACTCGCTCGTGTTGCTCCATGTCGCTGTCGTCTCCGTTCTGGTTGTACCGTCCCATGTCGTCTTCTACCGCGCGCCGGCGCTTATTGGGGCCCCTTGGTGGCTGCTGCGCGACGGCCACGGTGCGTTTCACGATGCGCTTCCTTGCCGGGCCGTAATCGCCCGTTGTGCTTGTTGTGTCGGCCTTGCGCGAGCGCAGGCGTAGTTTAAGCGGGGATGGTGCATGCGCCAGTGGAGGGCTGGGCAATTGGGGGTGCGACGAAGCTGGAGGGGTGACGGGCTCTTGTGCGACGGCTGACGGTGGCGCCGGATTGGCGAGGAGAGATTGTAGGGATCGACAAGTTGAGAAGATGTTGCCGATGGCTGTCTGTGTCGAGAGCTGGGGAGGGCTTCCTGGTGGGGAAGCGAGAAGCGCCGACTGCAGACGAGTCAAGGGCGGCGTCTGCGAGGAGTCGCACGGCAGAGCCGACGGCAGCGCCGACGGCAGCAACATGGCGGGTGTTCGCTCTCGAGTTCGACACGCGAATTATTGTCAGTATGTGATCGTAGAGCAGGCGTTAGGAGGTGACTGTGAGACGCGGCGCGGTTTGGTTGCGGCCAGAATAGGTTGTGCGCCTGGAACTGGGTTGTTTGCGATCAGCCGTGAGTAATGCGCCGTTGGCTGTGGACAAGGTTGGAGAACGGTCGCAGAAGCCAACGATAGAAACAAGTTCGCTGCAGCTGATAGCGATGTCGATCTGATAATCTCGTCAAAAGCAGCGACGATGCGTGCGATCGCAAGACTGCGTGTAGTGCGCAAGTGGTGCGAGGTGTGGGCGCAGACCGTGAAAAGGTGAAGAGGAAATCCTCCACTCGGGGTCCCAGAGAGGCGACCAGAGGAATAATGCGCCTAATAAGAGCAGGTCCTGGCCTAGCCGGTGCGCTAAAAGTGGGCCACATGACGGATGGACAGGGCATCCCAGGTAATGCGCAGACCGGGCTGACCAATGACGATCAACCTGGGCGACGCAGGTGCCCCTCTTTCGGCTCGCCCCACCGTTCCCTCTCATGCAAGCACTTAACGGAGAATTGACAAATATGGGCGCCCTTCTTCTTTCAAGCTCCTCGTTGCTGCGGGAGACGCACAGTATGAGGCATCTCAGCCAATGTCTGCGATGGATGTCTCCCACGTACCTACCCTTGAGCATCAACCCCTGTCCCCGGCAGTCGATCGGGAAGCCGGTGGGGTGATAATGCCACCACAGGCAGATGCCAGAGAAGCACAGATTGTGAAAAAAAGCATGTTTCATGATTCATCTTTCTCTTCTCCCTTTGCAGTTTCTACTCATTGCTTCGCCTAGTCACCGGCAAACGAGTGACATTGCACTTGAAAAGTCAAACCTGCATACGATTGTCTGGGGCCTCCCTCACTTCCTTCTACATAGATTGGTGGGTAGGAGTAAGGTACCTGGTCTGCCGGCTCGCCCGGGTCGTGGGTTATATCCCAGCTTTTTCTACGAGGTGGTCAGCCTGGTTTGCCCTCCCACTTGCGTCACCTTGCATCGTCACAAAGAAGTTAACGAAACTGCTTCTAGGAGTGCTATTCCGAGCGCACATAGAAAGCACTCCTATCTATTTCTGGCTGCCTGTTTGCCCGCCTGGAACACACGAGACATTCAGCTCCTACGTCAGTTCAGTTCTATCTATGCACTGTGCCTTTTGCTCTTTGCTTTTCGCCCGCGAGTCGTCCGGTTGGCGCATATGAAACACGAGGCCAGGGCAGTAAGGCGCAACTGCTGATCATGACGAGGCTCACGTCATGATCTTGAGAAGGGCGGGAGCAGTAGCCCGGCGGGTTGGTTCGCCAGGTCCGTGTCCTGGTGACACAGAACGAGGCTTGCCAAGCGGTTTGGAAATGCAGGAACAGGAAGGATGGCCAGTCACTAACGAATCTATTACTCCCATCTAGTACGTGATCGTCTTGTTCAGGGCATGGTGGGTGTTCTCCGTTTGTCGAGCTTTGGCTTGTACAAAGTAGGTAAAGACCAGTCTTGATGCCGGGTAGCTCGAGAAACTCTTTCCTTGGCTCTCAACGGAGTAATCTAGAGTGACTCGAGAGTGGTCGGGAGCTTGGCTTTGAAGTCAAGCACACCACTGCAGGAATCCCAGAACATTGGAAGTCGTCTGTATTTGGCTTTCTTCAATGTGTGGTGCAGTCATACGTCATGTAACCGGTCCTGACACCACGACGGGCTTTGCGGTGTCCCAACTATCCGCCTCACACCCAGTTGCTTCGCGGGGCAGACTTGGAGAGAGGCGGGCGAGAGGTGGGCGAGAAAAGGCAGTGGGCGGGAAACGCGTCGTCACGAAAGGGACGCGACGCGGACGTGATTAGTGGCGGGCCCAATGGAAGTTCATTGTCCAGTGGCTACGCGAGGCGGGAAGCACGCTGTCAATGATTGGATCGGATAGCGAAACGGCTTGCTGTGACACGAGACCCAGAAGCTCGACAAAGCGCAGGTCACTTCTTGGCGCGCTGCTCCACTTTGGACCCCTATCCAAGCTGGTCAGGAGTCTGTCCCTGTTGCGGCTCCGAAACTCCCTTGATCGACGCGGGCTTTGGAGACGTCCGCCGAGTGCCGACCCGGAGACACCTGGCCGAGCGCATGCCGTCCGAGTGGCCGGTGATGCTCCAGACTTTGTTGAACTAAAATAAGTGTTCAATGGTACGATGTAGAAATATTTTCTATATATCTACATCCACAGCTTCCTCCATATAGTCATACTGGTCCCAGATGCCTGAAGTCGAAGACTCCATGAACTTGACTTGTTAACTCAATTCCCTCACCTTCTTCTCATCCATCACTGACAGACTTGCCAGGAGAAGGGCACATGTCATTTTCTTCACTGCCGATTCAGAGCCCTACAACGACCCGTGTCTCTGCTTGGCCTGTATTTCCATCTCTTCAAACCGAGAGAGTCATCATGGCCATGTCAGAGGTACCACGGTCTATCATCCGCAGTCAACTGGTTTTCGAGAAAACTATGACTCAGCCTTCCTCTGTTCTTTGTTGTTGTAGAGATGGAGAGGGCATCAGGTGCAACCCTTCCGCCGATGTGGCCACGTATTCCAGCCGAAACAACGTCCCCATCCGAACTTGAAGGCTCCGGGCGTGGGGTGAGTATTACACATATCATATCTTGGAGGAGTGGGGGCTGTGTAGGTGGTTGAAGCGCCGCTAGTGCTTCTGGTGATTGTGCCTTGCTGGTGGAAGTCGAACTGCGAGGGCCATTGGCAGGCTTCCTTGCGGTAATGGGCAGTATTCCGACAGAGTGCGGGCGATAATCGCCGAAAAAGACTGACCGTTGACCAGGCATACCTCCGGTATATCGGAGTCAACGAGCAAACTGTCCGAAACTGCGGCGGTGGCTGCCATCTGGAGTGAATCAGAGGGCGAGTCACTCGCAACTCGTCCCATTTACGCGCGGCTAGGTGTGCGCGTGGGGTTGTTCGACTTCGCTGTCATCCCAAGTGTCTTCCTTGTTCGCTCCGTTGTATCCCACGCACTCTGGTTATCAGGGGCAAGCTGTGGTCACGTCAGTTGAGATCGCTGCTCTTCCCTACTGGCCTACTTTAAACCCTCCTCTTTTCCCACAACCGGCCGCCTCTCCCTCTCTCAAACATCTCTCCCACAACACATCAACATCCACCTCTAACCCACTTGATCAGCCTTCTCAAACAATCTACAGCATCTTCTCTTGCTCTCTTCGCTTTCTTGCCCTCTCGATCTTGCCTCAACACTCTCCTGCGCCATCATTCTCGTCAAAAATGACCGACAAAATGAGTGACAACGTCGCTCCGGCGAAAGTCTCGTCCTCGAGAAAGAATACATCGCATGCCGCTGAGTCTGGCGACAACTCTTCCACAAACCAGAACACCACCGACAATTCCACCGTCAACGACGGGCAACAGAACCCTCCAGCGCCGCCCATGGCTTTCCAAGGTCCCCCGCCTCTCGAGGAGCTCGCCAGCCACGCAACTCGCATCCACCGGGACTGGAACCCCAAGTATGGTCGGGTTCAGAAGTGCGACTGGTGCAACGGTCGCTCCGTTGGCACTCTCCAGGTCTGCTCCGCATGCTCCCTCCGCATGTGCGAGGACTGCGCTCGGCAGCGGAAGTGGCACACCAACCGCAGCCACTTCATCGATGCGGACGCCTGTGACTGGTCCCTCAAGAAAGCAGCCAACAACCGTGGCTCCAAGCGTCCTGCTCCGGCCGCCTCCAGCGCTGAGCCATCAACCCCAGCGCCGCGTCGTCGCAAGCTGAACATGGCGACTGAGTCGCGCCAAGACGATGATGATGATGACGCCTCCATTGACGACGCCGCCAGCTTCCTCAATTCTGGCCCCGGCCGCCGTCGGTTTCCCGCGCCTGCCAATGTTCGCCATCAACCTGATGAAGCTCTTCCTAATCCATCAGCTGCCCGCGACGTCCATAGACAGGAGTCTCTCCCTCATCGCCAGGCCCCTCACAACCCCGCTCAGCATGGCACACTAGAGCCGACCACGGCAGCCCCCAGAGCCCGCCCGAGTGTCCGACAGGCAGCTGCTAGGGTCATGCTGAGCCTGAACGGAACTGCTCGGCATTCCTCTCGCGGTCGCTTTGGTGACGATGGTGATGGGTACGATGAAGAGCATGAGGACGAGGAGCAGGACGGTGAAGGCGATGTTTACAAGAAAAAGGGGCACGCCGAGCAAGTAAACGACCCGCTCCTTCGCCGCGGCAACCAACGCGAGCAAGGCACCGCTGGTCGCCCACTTAGCCACGTTCGCACTGGCCGCGAGCACACGTCTTCCCCTTTGGTCGGCGAAGACTTGAGTCGTCAGCCCTTGGCTCACCGGCCTGCCCCTACAGCCGCAGACATCGAGCACGACCGCATCATCCTGAACATCTACGATTGGGTGTACGGGAACCGCCCCAACCTCGACCCTCGGCGTGCGCGCACCCAGATTCCGGACCACTGGGCCGGTAACTGGCAGACCATGGCTCCTCAATATGGCCGGGAGGGAAGCCCTTCTGTGTACAATTCGTACCCTGCACCTCAGTACCCGGCCCCTGGCTATGGCCAGTTCCCTTCGCACGCGCCTGCTCCCCCCGGCTACCCGCCCCATGGCTACCACGAATATCAGGGGGTAAGTTGTTCTTCTCATCCTAGCCCCCCTTAACTATGGCCGCGATCCCATCGTCCACGGCTCGGCGCTCACCTTGGTGTCTTGGCGTCTATCTCCGGGTCTCGGCGTCCGTGACAGCAAACCGCGGCCAGTCTCGCGAGAATTACATCTGAACTAACCCGTCGTATTCCATCCAGTACGCGCACTACCAATGTTACGGCGCCGGAGGCCCCTGTCCCCCCAGAGCACGCTCAAACCCGGCCTACCACCCCTACAACGAACACAACCAGGCCGAGATGGAGCACGCCCGTCAAGACAGCACGACGCTGGACGAGATGATCAACGCCTGGACGTACCACCCCTTGCTGCTGCGTCTGATGAATCACGAGAACCGCCGGGTCTACGCCATCGGCCTGCTGTGGGACGTCCTGGAGGTGCGGCGCACGCGTGTTTTTATCCGGGACGACTCACAGACGGTGCGATGGTTCATCAACGAGCGTGATCGCCAGTTCCGGATTCAGCACTCGGCGGCCTACAACTCCCAGCATGGCCAGTACCAGTTCCGGGCTCCGACTCCGGTCCTGATTAAGGGCCACACGCCTTTTGCTCAATTCCCTACTCCGGCTCCTCAGGGCCAGTGGGATGAGGTGACTGGTCATGGCAACCATGCCATTGATGCTTGTCGTGCGGAGTCTGCTGGTGAGGATGATGCTCGTTCTGAGAACCGCAGCGTCGTGATGGTTGAGGAGGGTGAGGAGGTGGTTGAGGAGTGAATGTTTTCGTGCACTCACTTCGCACCCCCATCGTGTATATTCACCATTCGAGAACAGCCCGGCACAAAGCTTCGCTGGACAGTGACAGCGAGTTGGAGTCTTTCCGAGGATGGAATATCAGGCGAAAGGAATATCGGCATTCGCGAAAGAGATCCTTGATTCAACGTCTTGCGTCCAGCATTGTATCGGCAATGGTCTTTTTTTTTTTTTTTACAGCGATTCTTTCTCTTCGGGCTTTTATTCCTCTGCACCTTCTCGGGTTGGGGACACCTCTTGCTCACTATCAGGAGCATCGGACTTTGGGCTTTCGGCATCGATACTCACCGGCAGGTACTTGCCTATCTGCCCTCTTTTGACGTCGAAAGGCTGACATTTCCACCGGTGCTACTCATTTGGTCTTTACGGAAGGAGAGAAGCCTAGGGGAAAAGAAGGCGGAGTGTTACGGGAGAAAGGCATTGATGCCAGCTGTCGTGTTGCTGGAGACATGTCAGACATTGTTCTGCTTGCAGAGGCTGAGGGAAACAACTGCTGGTCGCCCCGTTCACCTTTCATTTCTTTTCTTTCTGCATGTAGAATAAGCTTCTCGCAGCAGCTGTATTGTATGAACCACCATCAAAAAGCACGCCTCCTGCATGTCATAGTGAAGCCTGTCGTGTCTGGTGCCGCAAGGATCCAAAAAGTCAGCAAAGAACTAGGTGCTCGGAGGGTGTGTCAGGGAGTTGGTCCGCTCTGTGCTTTTTTCTGCTCTTACATTAAGTTAGGAATCAGGGCCACTTGAAATCAATAACCGGAGCATATACCATTCCTTCATTGTAAACAGTTTAAGTGTTTGTCAATTAGACCGGCTTTCCCCGGCAGGGATGGTATTCTACAGATCTATACCTACAAGTAGCAATGCAACACTGGTTCTGTCTATGCCGGAACGCCAGCCCAACAATGAAGTTCAAGCCACTTGCGAGGTACCCTTCCTCTTCTCGTCTTTACCAGAGATGGCTTCCATCAGCATATCCTTTTCCTCGCCCAAAATCATCTCCAGGAGCTTATCCCTTTCGGCGCTCTTCTGCACCAATTCCCAAAAAGCCCCCGTGCCATCAACCTCCGCACCGGTCTCGCTCTGCAATGTGCTCTCATGGCCATCGCGCTCGGGAGAATCCTCATTCGCATTGTTATTCCTGGCGACCCGCTGCGCATCCGCGGCCGCCCGCGTCAGGCCCGCCAGCAGAAGCTCCCTCGGAGTCCCCATCTCGGCGACACGGCCCTTCTCCAGCACGAGCAGCTGATCGAAATCAGCAACTGTCGACAGCCGGTGGGCAATAACCAGCACAGTGCACCCGTTCGCCGCGAATTCTTTGCGCAGCGACTCTTGGATGTTGCTGTCGGTGCCGCGATCCACCGCGCTGGTGGCCTCGTCCAGCACAACAATCTTGGGCCGCTTGAGGAGGGCCCGGGCAAGGCAGACAAGCTGGCGCTGGCCCTGTGACAGGTTGGCGCCTCCCGTGCTGACGGGCGTTGAGAGGTTCGTGAAGATGTTGGAGCTGTCTTGGGCAAGCTGCGGCCCGCGCTCGGCTTCAGTCGATGCCTGTGTGGCTGTCTCCGAGTCCATGATAGGGAGAACAGCTGAGGCCGAGGTGCTTGCGGTAGCATCGTCGGTGTAAAAGGGGACAACCGGAGGCTCAAAGTCCTCAACGGTCTCAATCAGATGGACACGCTTCAGTGACTCCAGCAATTCGCAGTCGTCCATGGTGCCCTCGATATCAAGGTTCGAGCGAAGGGTGCCCCTGCAAACTCGCGTTAGCAAACGGTACGAAGCCTTTAAAGCAAAGGTCTGGAAAAGGAGTCAGTGGTTTGCTTACGAGAAGAGAAAAGGGTCCTGCGGAATAATCGCAAGCCTACTCCGCAGCTGAGACAACTTCAGCGTCGAGATGTCCACGTCGTCTATACGTACGAAACCCTCCACAGGCTCGAGCAAGCGGAAGAAAACCGCGGCCAAAGTTGACTTTCCTGCACCCGTCCGGCCGATGATGCCAATTCGTTCACCAGCCCCCACGTTGAAATTGAGACTCTTCAAAACCGGTGGGAGATCCGCCGCATAGCGGACCGTCAGGTTGCCCACCTCAATCCTCCCTTCTGTCGGCCACGCGGCCGGGGCGTCCTTACCGCCGTCAGGCTCGGTCTCGATCTCGGCATACTCCAGAACTCGTTCGCAAGCGTTGAATCCCAGCTCCACCGACGTCATGGACTGGAGAAGCGATGTCAGGGCGCTGGTATACCGCAAGGCAAAAGCCAAGCTGAAGCCGGCCAAGGCAGCATCGACGCGGCTGAAGGCCACGGCGTTGGCGACCACACTGACGAACAAGGCCCCGAGCACCCCCATTCGGAAAGCCATCCAGCGACTCGACAGCTCCAGCATCCACGACGCCTTGGAGCTGTTGTCGATGAGTCCGTACATGCGATTCATATAGAACCTGGTACGATCAAACGCACGGATGGTGGACAGGCCGGAAAGGACGGAGCTGAACTGGTCGTAGATGGGTGAGTGGGAGACTGAGTTGATCCGCTTGACCTCGCGGGCAGCCCTGATGTATTCACGCGCAACACGCATGTAGAGGACGAAGAGAAATACGCCAAAGAAGATCACGTAGACCGACACAGACAGGCTATGGCCACTGGTTAGCCACGCAAATGCCACGAGACAATTAGGACATGCGGATGTACCTTGAGGATATGATGACAACCAGAAAGATGAGGTTCCGAAGAAAAGAGAAGGTCTGGCTGGACAGGCGCCTGTCGACCGCGAAAGTGTCGGTCGTGAAACGATTGAGGATGCGGCCTGCCGGGACGGTATCTATCCAGCGCAAGGGGGCCCTGAGGATAGCACGCGTCATGCGCTGGAACAGCTCCGTGGAGGCCCTCAAGCCGATGAAGAAAATGGTCAAGACCCGGGTCACCTGAACCAGGAGCATGACAAATTCGATAACAACGTACGCGGTCAACCCTAGGTTAAGAAGTCAGCCAGAGCAAAGACAGAGAGCACATTGGCGGGTGCTGGCAAGGTTAAAGCGGGACATGAACGGCGGGGGCTAGAACTCACAGAAGAAGACGCCGTGCTCGGAGCCTGAAGCTTTGTGCGAAACGAACCCATCTGTATACGCCAGAGAGTTGATGATTCGCGCTGTTTGCGAAGCAAAGTGAGCCGTCTCAGATGCCGCCTGCTGCGACAGCTCCTTCAAGCTCCAGGCTCGGGCAACGGTCAGGGCGTGAGTGACGAGAAGGATCGATATTCCAACGAGCCAAGCGATCACGCCACCGCTGGCCTTGAAATAGGCCTTGTAGACCCTCCATTTGACATGTCCCGACTCTCTTCGCTCCTCGTCTTTTGTGGCTTTGTTCGACGTAACCGGAGCAGAAGGGCCGTCTCTGGTATCTGCTGCGGATTTTGCCGGCGGTCCGGATGATGTATCCTGCTCAGCTTCCTCCACCATGACGGCTTTCGCCCCTATTTGGGGTAAGAGCTCAGCAGACTCAACCTCACCACTGCGGAGGCAGACCAGATAGCTCGCATAAGGCATAACAAGCTCGGCATGATGAGTGGCCAGGATGCGAGTCCTTCCTCGAGCAAGCTCTCCAGTGAGTGCTCTGTCGACTATCAGCCGGCCGACATGCGCGTCCACCGCGCTCAGGACGTCGTCGAGCACAAGAATGCCTGCACGGGAGTACAGAGCCCGAGCGAGGGCTACGCGCCAACGCTGGCCGCCGGAGAGAGTAACGCCCTTAGGTCCGACTTCTGTCTCGTCGCTATCGACCAGAAGCTCAATATCTTTCTCCAAAGCGCAGGCTTCGATGACCTTGCGGTATCGGTCTTCGACGAAAGGAAGACCGAATAAGATGTTCTCCTTCACAGTACCGCCCTCAATCCACGGTGTCTGCGAGACAAACGCAGTCAATTGTGGGATGATCCATTCGGGCTTAGGGATGTACTTGGGGTTGTCATCGAACTCGGGAAGCCGGGGCATGCGAACGGAACCCGCCAGAATCTTAACCTCGCCAAGGAGCGCCGCGAGCAAAAGGCTCTTCCCTGAGCCCGTCTTTCCAGTGATGACGCTAAGCTTGCCGATGGGGAAGTCGAGGGTCGCGTCTCTAAGCATTGAGTGAAATTCCCGCCGTTCTTGTTCTCCATCCCCTTCAGACTTGTCGGTGTCCTGAATCCTTGGCCACGCCACAGTGGCATTGTCAAAGGCGATGGCATCGGCCGGTTCTGCCACGGGCTCCTTGTCCGACTGGTTAAAGTACTTCTCTAGCCTCACGGCGCTGGTCCATGCCTCAAGCAAGTACATTTGCAAAAGGGGCAGGAGTGAGACGGCCTCGTCGAGCTGGTCGAAGAGACCGAGCGACGTGAAAATAATGGAGGCCCGAATGTGCGTGCCGTTTTGCCAGACGTAGATGGAGAAGGTAACGCTCGCGAGCAGCAGTGGGCCAAGATTGACGCAGAAGACCACTAGACACTGCCAGAGAGCAACCTTCCAGTATTGCCTAAGCTCTTCGTTACGAGATGCCAGTATCTTGGTTTCCCAGTGTTGCTCGAGTGCCGAGTATCTGATCTGACGCATGCCTTGCAGCGCCTCTGTCAAGAGATGGGCCTTCCCATCACGGAACTTCATCAGGCCGAAATGCAGCTTGGTGTACCTTCTCGACAGCATCGAACTTATGGGGACCATCAGAGACCCGGCGGCCAGGCCGCACACCACGGGCATCCAGCCCATCAAACTGACGGCAAAGCCGCCTGCAAGTATGAGCTTGAAGATGGCCATGGGAAAATTATTATTGTAGGAGCAAAAAATGGTTACTCGGCCACTGCAGAGGAGTTAAAAACAGAAGAGAGCGGACTATTTGAATGTAAAGCATACCTATCGAGCTTCATGTGGTTGATCACCGACTGCCGGGTCTTGGGTTTCTTGCCTTTCGCACTACCATTCTGCTCTCTGCTTGTTTCCCTGACCGTGTCATTCGGGCCGTCCTGACTGGCTGGATTGCTGCTCTTATCCGCATCCTGGCCAGGAGGAGCCGTCTCGTACTGTTTGAGAGCCTTGGAAAATACGAGGGACTGCAGAAGTGCGTTCACTGGGATCTCAAGCCGGCTGGCAGTGATCCACTTGAGCCAGTTGTTGACCCCAACTTGAAGAACCTGGCTCAGCAGCAAGCCAAAAACCCAAATAAACACGGTCGGGTCTGAGGATTTGCGCTGCTGGCTCCGCTCGATCCTGGACAAGAAGTTGTATAGGACAACCTGTGGAAACAGTGCCAGGAGGGCAATGAAGAGCGTCAATGTCCACTGTAGCGCGAGCTCCCCAGCATGAGCTTTGATGAGCTGTTTCCAGAGGGGGCCCTTGGCGTGCCTCCCGAGGAACTTGGCCTGGAGATTTCTCGATCGGGTGGCAAAGTCGAGATTCGGAATGTCTTGGACTTTCATCTGTCTCTCCTCGGTGATGTTGAAGATACCCCGGTTCCAGGTGAAAGTGAACCTGGACAATAGGGAAAGGGTATGTTGCTGGTCAACGAGCCTGGCATTGTCGTAGACGTCCGGACGGCGGGGAAATGCTGCAAAACCACACGTCGCAGTCATGGCCGAGACAAATTGAAGAAGATAGAGACCTCCCAGCGCCGTTGCCGTCGTGTCTCTTTCCGGGCCGTGGAGTGAAGTGAGGGCTTCGTATCCATGGCGAAGGGCGACAGAAACACCAACCAGCAACGACGACAGGAGGCCAAAGATTGTCAACGGGAACTTTCCTCTGTGTTGATGTTTGGAAGGGAGCACAGCACACTGCAAGCACAAGAAGACCTGTTGACAGGTTAGCCAAGCACCCATATTTCGAGGCGGTGAGAGACAGATGAGATTGTCCTACCCAGCACGCTGGCTCCGTCCAAGCGACCAACTCATTGATGACATTGGTGTCGTGGGCGCCTTTCAGGAGCGAGATCCTAGCAGCAATGGATGCCCCCAGACCGATAATCGTGCAGAGCCACGCAGTGACCCTGGGTCGGGTGTCCGTGTAGGCCCGGATCGAGTCCTCGGTGGCGATTCCATCGCGATCTTCATAGGTGCCTTCGTCTCCGCCAAATTGAATGTACCCTCCTCTGAAGTGCCTGCTCGTCTTCCAGGAATGAACCAGCGTAGGCACCGTGAGCAGGGCCACTGTAGCCACTGCAGTGAGGCCAACAAGTTGATTCAAGAAATCGAAATCTGGCATGTTGGCGGCTGTTGATGAGACTTGTCTTGGCAGTGGTTGTGAGGCGGAGATGAAGTGACAACCCTATTGTTAGGGTCCTGAAAGTGGTGATGGCTTCGACAACCTCTTGTCGTGCATCGCAGTGAATACTTGGTGTTGTGTGAATCAAGTGTTGATGTGAAGCTGAGAAATACATTGGAACACTCATTTCATGGTTTAAAAACAAAAGTCGGTGCAAGAACAGGAGGATGTTGGTGCGAAATACAGTGCAGGAGCCATGTCTCACGGTGTCACAGTTCCGGGGGATATGCCTCGAGGTGGGAATATGTTAGGGGCTCTAAAAGTATATGTCTTTACCTTATGCTGAAAGTAGACGCATTTTGGCCATTAGTTTCCACGTAAGCTTCGCGTTCACAGCTCATATCTTTGTTGTCCCTACACATAGTGGCCATTGTCTTCTAATACAGGTCCTGGACCCAGGTCGTCCTACACGGTGTGCCAAGCAAAATTACACATCCAGTCCTGGCTACCAATGGCGCTAAGAGCAACTTCTGCATTTCTTGCCAATGTCGTTTCCATTGTCTGTCTCTTGCTTCTGCTTCTGGAATTCACATGGGTGACGACAATCCTCATATGACCTCTGTTGACCCATCGGCATGCCTCTTTATCCGTTAACTACTGACGAAGCTGCCGCCGTTGCAATGAATCGTCTGCCCACAGACCGAGGAGCTGTCCGGTGAGGCTAGGAAGACAACACAGGCTGCAATCTCGCTCGGTTCTGATGCCGGCTCGTCAGCCCACAGTTCCCTATTTTGTTCAGCAGCTGCAAAGGACGTGGAAATACATACGAGATGGCCGCCCCATGGGGCTGGTGAACTGCTTCTGCGCGCTCTCCGGCATTGTCGAGGGGATCAAGGGTGTCCACACCGGACCGGGCGCGATGGAGTTGACCCTGATGCCCTTGCCAATCTGCTGGTTGTGCAGGCCGCGTGTGAAGGAGATTATGGCACCCTTGGTTGACGTGTAGTCCAGGAGATCCGGCCGGCCGATGTATGCATTGATGCTGGCGTTGTTGATGATGGTGCTGCCCCGCTTCATGTGCGGCAGGGAATACTTGGCCATGAAGAAGTAGGGGTGGATGTTGGTGTTGAAGGTATTCAGCCACTGATCCCTATTCCATACCGTTAGCATTCCTTATCGAGCTGGCTGCTTGTGCCCGTATCATCCCGTCTTACTCGGAGAGGTCCTTAATATCTTCCACCACCATCTGGTAAGCCGCGTTGTTGAAGAGGATGTCGATCTTGCCGCTGAACACACGGACTGCCTCGTCGACCACCTTCTTGCAGTTTGCCTGGTCTCTCAGGTCCGTGGGCACAAGGTAACATTGCTGTCCATACTGCTCCACCCTTTTCTTGGTCTCCTGGGCGTCGTCTTCCTCCTCGGGTAGATAGGCAATGAGGGAGTCTGCGCCTTCCATGGCGAAGAGAATGGCAGTTGCACGCCCAATGCCCGAGTCACCGCCCGTAATGATGGCCTTCTTCCCCTTCAGCTTCCCGGCGGGCTTATACTTTTGGCTCTTGCCATCGTCGGTTGGAATTTCGTCAAACAGTGGTTGGGGTTTGGGCATGTGGCTCTCCTTGCCCGGAAACTCTTGGCTGGAGACCGGAATCTCATGGCCTGTTGTTATCAGTCAACATGCTGGTGATCCTTTAGTTGAATCATTGCTCTGCTTACCACTCTCGAACTGAGCCTTGGACGACATATTGGACTGCTTTCAGGTGCAATGGTTTGTTTGAGTGAAGACGTCGAGAACACTGGTTCCTGGAACTGAGGTTGTTCGACTGATGATCTTATTTATCTTTCCGATATTCTACTAGCAGTGGGAGCTATGACATCGCTTTCCCGGTTCAGGAAGAGCTGTGTAAGTCAATGACGACATTAGCAACAGCTGCTGTGAGACCCGCCTTCCTCTTCTGGATTTGGCGATCATCAAACACTTACACTTATTTCCAGTCCCAATCGCTGTGAGCCAATGTCAAATCAGCGGCCGTTCTCAACAAAGCTGGGTATTATTGGGTGAAGAGGCCAAGAACATCACGAACGACATCAAGCTTGGCCAATCGACCCAACTCGCGCCCTCGCTCCACCTACGTGCCTGTGTCCATCACCGTCCCTGCACCTCGGTACCCAGGCCTTGTACGCTGCGGTTCACGCATTGGGTCCATGAGGCCAGTTCCATGTGCTTCTACAATGTAACCGGACATGTGTGCACACAACACAATTGCTGGCCCCCTTTCCGGCACTCCCCATCATACACGACCGCGTAACTAACACCCGGCCAACCCAGAGCCAGGGCAGACCGCGCTCGTTGTTGCAGTAAGGGCAACGCATGTCCAGTTCAGCAACACCCGGTTCGCTCTGAGGTAGCCGTAACGTAAGAATACTCAGAGTGTTGCAGACTTATCGTGTACACGTGTAGGCTGAGACTGGAAGCGGAGCATAACCGGGGGAGGAAGACTTCGGCACATTACCGAAATGTTCGACATGGTTGACCGTTCCAGACGTCTTATGACGCCGGCCAGTCCATGATCTAGTTCCCGTCGCGACGCCATGTCTTGTCGCCCAAGTGGTTGAAGCAACCGATGCTTCCATTGTAATTGTAGATGGTTGTGTCTGTGTTGGTCTTATCAGCATATATGAGCTGACTTGACCAGACCTGGAAGGGGGTCCCATACTCAGATCAAGGGACGATGTAGCCTCGTTCTCGTCCGGGTCGATGCATTTGCAGGAGAGCACCAGAGTCTCCATCTCGAAGTCGATGCCGCAGTTGGTGCAGCTCGTCGAGTAATTGCCGCTTAGAAGAGAAGACATCAGCGAAGAAGCCCCAACTGTAGGATACAACAAGCTCACTTCTCGTAAGGTATCAGCTGGCCACCATTGTTGCCCACGCAATAGTCCAGATCGATCCTACCGAAACATGCGGTCAGCCATGAACAAGGGAAAGGATGGGTTAGAGCAAGAGGCGTACCAGGAGTAGTTGTAACCGAAGATGGCAGTCATATCGTTGCGACAGAAGGCTCCCAGCCAGTGGTCGCCCGTTAGGTTCACACCACGATACGCGCAATAATCAACGAAGCTCTGAATTTCAACTGCTTCTTCGGAACGCACCGAAGTCAGGGCGAAACCCGCCAGAGCAGCGGAAACGACAGTCCGGGTGAGAGATCTCATTTCGATTTCCTTGCGCGGCTGGAAAACGAAGGATATGGATCTAGAGGAGAGTGCAGAGCGTTGCCGTGCTGCAGGTTCGCTTTCCTGGATTATCGTGGAGCGGTGTGAAAGATGGCGATCGAGAAGTATGGCAAGGAAGGAGCGGACTGGGAAACCTCAGGCAGAGTTGATCTTTGCGGGTGCTTCCATTTGAACTTGACGGTCATTACACTCCGCCTGGCGGTTTGCCTGTTTGACGGAAGGACTGAATCAGATACAGGATCCAGGTTTGGAAGGCTTGAGGCTGGAAATAAGCTCAAAGGGCACGATCCCCCTCTAAGATCGATACAGTGAGAACTCCGTTTTCTAAGTCTTTAGGTTTAATAGGTGGACGTGAGGGGAGCAGCCGAGTCTTTGAAGTGAGCACTTGCTTTTCTGTTGCCTTTTTGTGACGTGTAGTACGCAACTACAGACGCATGGAGAACGCCGGTTCAGAACCTCATGCGTCACGATACAGATTCAGGGACCACAGATCAAGGTTGGGCCCGTTTCCTGCGGCACATCCCAGGTTACTACTTACTGTTAGCGAGCCTCTCTTGGAAGAGTACGACCATCGAATTTTACAGTACTACAGTCTACAGCATCTACCCAGTATCTCCGGATTCCTGGTCCAATATCAACAGATTTCCCCTATCATCATAGCTAACACGGCCTTCGTCCACGGCCATCCACAGATCATCACGGAGGGGTTCCCGCTCACCTGTCAGGGGATCCCACTCCCAGCCCTCCCTCATCCTGTCGACATATTAGCCCACGCCTACGGCCTCGATGTCCGGTCTCAAACCGAAACCTCGGAGTGTGAGGACAAGCCGGGTCCTCGCTTGATTTTTGCCCCGCAAGATACACAGAAAGAAAATGATGGGATAAGTGAAAGACGTACCACATCCATTGCAAACACGCCCGCAACTCCTTGTCCCGGGGCAGAACACGCATCCACTCCGGCTGGAACCCAGGCAGGCTGCCCTTCCCCGTCCAGTGCCTCGACCGGCCCAGCAGCTCGTCTCTGCAGAAGATGCGCCATGAGTCCAGCGCGTACGGCCCCTGAGTGAGATGCCCAATCTCCCACGCACACCCGATCGCCCTGTCTCGTGCATCCGCCACAGCGTCCACCATGGGACAGACCCTGTCGAAGGCATCCAACGCACAGACGCCGCCATCCTCAGGACCAAACTCCTCGCCCGCCCTTACATGACGCCCGTCCCCAGGCTGCGGATAGTTCTTGATTCCGTACCGGACCTCCCTTGTTGGCGGCTTCTTTAGCCACAGGCGGGCGTACTTTTGTATGGCCGCACACCGCACAGCTGACAAGCCCAGGGGATGGATCAGGGTGATGATCTCGGCCGGGTCCGCGGCCGCGAGTGCTTCGGGGAGGGGAAAACGCTCCATCAGCTGACGGAAAACTGGGATGGCTGCCTTGCCGGTGGTGCGGATCAGAAACGTGACGGCGATGAGGAGGGAGAAGGGGTCGTCGGCCAGCTCCTCCTGGATCAAGCCGAAGCGGTCGGCGGAGAGAGGGGGAACTGGGAGGCTGGAGACGGTGCCTCGCGGTGGACGCAGTTTCTTTCTCGTCGATGGCGGAGTTGGTCCTGCGTTTGACTGGCTTGCTCGTGTCGGTGTCGATGCGCCAAAGAAAGGCGACTTTGATCCTCCCGTGGCTCTGACTGCTCTTTCAGTATCCCTCGGTGCCCCAAGGTGCTCGGAGTCAGCTCCGTCTGATGTAGTCGACTCCTTCGTAAATAGACATGATGAGATTTCTTTGGTTGCAGCAGAGACTTCTTCTTCGGCAGAGTGGAATCCCGGCGCGATATCCTGGGCCTCCTGGACAAAGACGCAGCCCAGGTCCCCGTCGGTCTTATCGTCCTGTATGCCTTCCGTGATGTGGATATCCTGGCAGCTTCCCGGGCATCGAGGGGCAGACGGCGAATGGTCCTCCTGGCTTCGTCGCCTCCGTCCGACTGTCTCGCTCGTGTTACCATCCTCCTCCCAAAAGTGAGAAACGCCGTTTCCTGGCGCTCTTTTCCTCGCCACCCCCGGTTTGTGAATCCCCTTCCTTTTTTTGTCCCTCGCCGTACAACCGGCGCTCCAGGCATCCTGACCCTGGAGAACCGCGTCAAGAAACGGCACCAGACTCGCCTCGCCCCGCGAGCCATCATCTGGTTGGTTCCACTCCCCATGCTTCGCACGGAGCGCCAGGGCGCACTGAAACAACATATCCCACTCCTCGACCCCTCGCATGAGACTCAGCTCCCGTAGCGCATTGATCTCAGCTTGCGGTGCCTGGCCAGAGGCAACCAGGGAGCCGAGAAATTTCTTGATATCCTCATCCGGAATGTCGAAGCCGTAGAGTAGATCATCCGCTGGCTGCTGGCAGGTTGTGGTGGGATATGACATCTTGTCTACCCCATGTAATTGGGTTGTGCAGACTCTAACAGGAAGGCGGGTGTTGTGCAACAAGCAGGCGCATCATGGAATGGTTGGACAAAAAAGAGAGCAAATGTCGGCTTGGTTGTCTGTGAGTCGGAATAGGCAAGCAGTTAGATTGGGGGGAGATTCGCAAATGGGTACAGTACCATGGGTTGCAATGTTAAGGTAAGTTATGTTTCGGACACAGAATGGCGGGTGACTGGCCGGTGCTGGAATAGGCCGTGGTCAAACAAGGCATGGGACTGGAATCAAAGGTTTCTGAACAAGAAGGAAAAAAAGTCTAGATTGGGACTGACACATTTGATTTACACTCCTCAACCCCGGATCTACCCGACCTGTAACGAAACCTCCCGTCGCTCGAAAAGCTTCCCGAACCTTCCTTTTCGTCTACGTCACATAGAGAAATGTGGTGGAGCCTCGCAGTATATGGTACATACAAAGAAAGGTCAAGCTTGTGTTGTTGTTCTAGCTTGTCCTGTCATTTTAGTAACGACGGGGGGCGCTGGTGTCCTTGGGCGGGTCATATTTGACTTGTCTCGACTTGAGCCATGCCCACTTGTACCGCTTGACCCAGACGCTCACGGCGAACAGAACCGATGTAACAACCAAAACCTTCATGCCCATGCGCTTCCGGTCGTCCATCTCGGGCTCGGCGGCCCAGTTGAGGAACTCGGTGACGTCCTTGGCCATCTGCGAGGTCGAAGCGGGAGTGCCATCCTCGTACTCGACCAGGCCATCGTAGAGGACACGGGCCATGGCGATACCAGTACCGGGGAAGTACGGGTTGAAATTCAGGCCGGCGCCGACCTGGGCACCGGCAGGGGGCTCATCAGGGTAACCGGTCAGGAGGCTGAAGATGTAGTCGCAGCCGCCGTGACGGGCCTTGACCATCAAGCTGAGGTCGGGAGGGAGGGCACCGTTGTTGGCGAAGCGGGCCGCCTCATCGTTCTTGTAGGGGGCCGGGAGGTAGTCGGACAGCTTGCCGGGACGCTTCTCGATCTCGCCCTGCTCGTTGGGCTCGCTGTCGTACTCGTTCTCCTCGGCCAGCGCCTTGGCCTCGTCCACCGTCAGGATGCTGCCGACGAGGGCGCGGTACGGCACTCTGCTGAGCGAGTGGCAAGAGGAGCAGACCTCCCGGTAGACCTGGAAGCCTCTCCGGAGACTGCAAGGAAAAGCCTTTGTGAGCCATGCACATACACACATGACAGTGAGGTGGGACGGTTAAGCTTACGCCTGGTGGTCAAAGGTCTTGAACCACTGCTGGTGAACCCAGGGGTAGTGAGTGGGGTGCAGCCTATCTCGACAGTGAGCATTTGTCTTCCCTCTCGTCTAGTTTCCCCTCGACGGCGTGGTTGGCCGAATATGCCGCAACACTGTCGGTACGGCCTCGGTCCACGGCAAGGGTAGGCCAAACATCGGTAGCGCAACTCACCCTTCCTCGGCTGGCGTTGCGGCGTCGGCGGTAGGTCCGTAGAGATGGTAGTACCAGGCAATTGAGCCGGCGGCGAGGGCAGTAGAGGCGGCGGCAGCGATGTTCAACCGGAGCGGCAATTCGGCGGTGGACCCGGAGCTCGAGGAAGACGCGGCGCGCTGGTGGACACGGACAGTTAGCTCCTTGGAGTGCACAAGAGGCTTTTTCGATGCCGGGCTGGAGTGGACGGTCGGGGGTGTGGGCGCAATTGAGTGATAAGCGGGGTGTCGCTGTTGTCGATGCGATCATGCGATGGGGACGGCGACGAACATACCTTTGAGATCTGCACGGCGCCATTTCTCAGGCCGGCAAATGCGCGCGTCGAGCGCAGGCAGGACCTCGCCAGCATGGTCGGCACACCTTACGGATCTTAGAGAGCGTGTCGTGGGTCGGATTTGACAAGGCAGTTCGCTGCCACCGTCGGTGATGTGAGGTAGCAGGCTCAAGCTGGGTGCGATTGAAGCAGTCAGGTTTCTCAAAATCGGGATTCTTAGGAACTCTGGCCCTCTCATTGGTTGAACCTCGAGCTCTGCTCCAGTGCTCAGGGCCGTTGTTTTTCCGCCAAGCTCTGAAAGGTGTGGGGACTCGGGTGACTTGCCCCAAGCGGCTCCAACCTCACTCGGCTTCTTCGCCCATTGAATTGTGCGTAATTTACAACATACAAACATGTTTCATTACAGCTACATTGCTTCACTGTCCTTGAAGGACCGGGTCATACCCACCCTCGGAAGATACCTGTCATGGGAACAATCAGCGATGTACTTGGGGAGACTCTACGGCCTCTGAAACGAATTGCGAACTGCCACGGCGAGACCCTTGCAGGACAAAACACCCCTTTTCCAATTCCCAGATGCCCATAACGCCGATTTTTGGACGATATCTATGTACAGCTTGACGTGGACCCCACCGTTCATGTGTGGCTAGGCACTGCCATTTTGGCTCAGCACTTCTCTCCGTTTCTTCACAGCATTGGCGAGGACATCGAGGACCTGGACCGTGTCCTCCCACCCGATGCAGGCGTCGGTGATGCTGACGCCGTACTTGAGGCCCTCCTTGCCCTCCTTTGGGACCTTCTGGTTGCCTGTCTGCATGTTAGCACGACACCGAAAAGCAGGAGCCGGGGCGTGTCACTCACCCTCGTTGATGTTGCTCTCAATCATGACGCCCATGATGGCCTCCTCGCCTTTCTCGATTTGCTCTGCCAACGTGGCGGCGACTTTGGGCTGGTTTTTGTGGTTCTTCAGAGAGTTACCGTGGCTGCAGTCGACCATGAGCCGCTGGCGCAACCCGGCTTTTTGCAGAGCAGCCTTGGCCTCTGCAATGCTCTGGGCGTCGTAGTTTGTGCCCCGGGTGCCGCCGCGCAGGATCACGAAGCAGTCCTCGTTGCCAACGGTGCCAACGATGGCGACCACACCAGGCTTGGTGACGGACAGGAAGTGATGGGGGTGCTTGACAGCCCCAATGGCATCGACAGCGACCGTGAGACTCCCATCGGTGCCGTTCTTGAAGCCCACCGGGAAGCTCAACCCGCTGGCCAGCTCGCGGTGCAGCTGGCTCTCGGTTGTCCTCGCACCGACAGCGCCAACGCTGAGCAGATCGGCCAAGAACTGCGGGCTGATGGTATCCAGCATCTCGCTGGCGATGGGCATGCCCTTGGAGGTGAGGTCGACGAACATCTGCCTGCTCAACCGCAGACCCTTGTTGATCTTGAAGCTGTTGTCGATATCCGGGTCGTTGATCAAGCCCTTCCACCCCACAGTCGTGCGCGGCTTCTCGAGGTAAGAGCGCATGATGATCAGCAGCTCGTCCTTGTGCTTCTCCTTCTCCTTTAGCAACAAGTCGCAATACTCGAGCGCGGCTTGCGGGTCATGGATAGAGCAGGGCCCAATCACCACCAATAGCCTCTGCTTCTCGTCGACCCCATTGACAACGGCGACGGCCTCCTCGCGGCCCTGAAGGACGGTCCGCTTCGACTCGGGCGTCTGGGGGATTTCGTGCTGCAGCAGGTCGGGTGGTGTCAGGGGGTTGTAGCCGCGAACTGGTCCATATTGTTAATGCCCACGGTGGTGGCCTGGGGCGGCGAAGCGGCCACTTACTCCTCCAGTCTTCACTCTCGGCCTTGTTGCCGACATTCTTGTTTTCAATGTAGAATGTCTGTATTCCGGTAAATCAGTCGGTCTAGTCCAAGCGATCGCAGAGAGAAGCGGCTCAATCCGAGCGTGCTGGGCACGACTTACAGACATGGTGGCGGTATTCTCAGCTAAGGAAGCAAGATTTCAACCCAATGAGTGTATAAACAGCGAATGTCGACCCGCGCCAAAACGAATATGCCAGCAGAATCAAGATGGTGAACGGACTTATTTGTTCAATAACTTTTTTTTCGCTGATGGCGGTCAGGTTGGGAGCAAACTATCGATCGGTACAGTGAGTTTGAGGGGCAAACATGTGGCATGACTCAATGTGGGGCAGCCATCAGAAAGAAACGCCATGTTAAGCTTCATTGATGCTTCAAACCGGCCATCAACAAGCTGCCAAGGGAGAGATGTCTCGGTATGCGCTCGACCAATAGGCCGGCCAGCAGCACGGGAGACAAGTGTGATAAACCAGTCGGTACCATTGGCCCTCGCCCACATTGGGCCAAAATAGAGCTTGAAAGAACGGGACGTGCCTGGCTCGCCCACGTGTCCGAGTTCGGACTCGGCGCCTCAAGCAACAGTGTGCTGTCCGCTTGAATGAAATTCTGACGGATACAATGCACTGCCTGTCAGTAGAGTACCGAAAGAAAAGAACATTATCATGGAACCCATAAACCTATTCGAACCTCAAGGACGTCCCGGTCAACCTTGAGACAGCGACAGGCTGCCATTGGAGTCTCTTCGTCAATTACCCCGAGCTCAGGGAATGGCCCCTAGCACGGTAAGGAGCGTAAACCTCAAAATATCCGATACCCATGATGACATTCTGACTCGTTTATCCTCATGAAACGCGTCCTGCTGTTTTAAATGTGCTAACGTTAAATGTGTGTAGCTAACACGGCAGACTTAACACACGGCAAGTCGAACGAAAAGAAAGAATCGTTGCCGGCCGGAGGGCTCCGCCACGCCGTCTTGGCACTTTGAAATAACCGGGCTGAACACACTCCACTCCTTCTCCACTTACCGTCGAGGCGAAGCTATCCCGATGCGGAATTGGGCCAAGAACGCTGGCAACTTGAATGCACCGCGTTACAACTTGCGTCGTGCCGTGCGACTGCTGCCAAGCAAAAATCCGCAGTTGCGATTCCACTGAGAGAAGCAACTCACAAAGGAATAGGAGAGCGAAAGGGACTCTTGAGCCGACATGCCCGAGACCAGCACCGACGACGACGTCAAGTCGAACAAGCGAAGCCATGCCGACTTCACTGGCGATGATGGCTCCGGTACGTGGGGAGCTTCTTTGCACCGCACTCTTCTCGCAGCAAGAAACTGACAGCTCGACATGGCAGACAGCTCCTCGGACGACGATATGGGCCCACAGCTGCCCTCAGCAGCCCCCAAGAAGAAGCGGCGCGTCCTACCCTACGAGAAGCTGTACATATCGGCCCTCCCCAAGTCGACTCGCTATTCCAAGTCCCTGATGCACAAGGAGCAGCTCGCCTTCGTCGCCATGACGCCCCTTACCGACTTCCTCATCACTACCTCGATAGACGGCGTGGTCAAGTTCTGGAAAAAGGTGTCTGAGGGGCTCGAGTTTGTAAAGGAGTTCAAGGCACATCAGGGCGAAATCCGCTCTGTGTCCTGCAGCCTGGACGGGCGGAGCTTCGCCACTGCGGGCGTGGACAAGACGGTTAAGCTTTTCGATGTGATAACCTTTGACCTCCTGGCCGTCCTCCAGCTCGACTTCGCGCCGAGATGCGTCTGCTGGGTCCACAAGAAAGGCTCCTCTCTGCCTCTCTTGGCTGTTTCCGACAGCGAAGCCAAACCCAGCATTCGCATCTACGACGGCCGAGGCGAGAACCAGAAGCCGATCCACGCCATCTCTGGACTGCACCGAAGCCCTGTATCTCTGATGGCCTTCAATGACCACCATGATTGCGTAATATCCGTCGACGAGGGCGGCATGATCGAATACTGGCGTCCGGGAGGGTTCTACGAGAAGCCCGACAGCGTCTTCAAGTACAAGAGCTCGACCAGTCTCTTTGAATTTAAAAAGGCAAAGTCGGTGCCGGCAACTCTGACAATGTCCGCTGACGGGAGCCGATTTGCGACTGTGTCGTTCCCTGATCGGAAGATCCGTATCTTCGACTTCGCCTCCGCCCAGCTCCAGCGGACCTATGACGAGTCGCTTCAGGTGATAGAAGAAATGCAGCAGGCTGGAACCGCAATACAGAAGCTGGATGCCGTGGAATTCGGACGCCGGCTAGCGCAGGAGCTCGAAATCGAGTCGCCCGAGCTCCGCAACAAGTTCAACGTCATCTTTGACGAATCAGGCCATTTTATCCTTTACGGTTCCTATCTCGGGGTCAAGGTTCTCAACACGTACACGAACCAGGTGGTCAAGGTCTATGGGCGCGAAGAAGGCTTCCGACCGTTGGCGCTGGCACTGTACCAAGGACAGCCCCTAAAGAAAGGTGTCACAACCGTTGCTATGGCCGCATCAAACAACCCCTTACTGCAGGAGTCTGAGACGAGGGACCCAATACTGTTTGCCACAGGGATCGGAAAAGTCCGCTTCTACATGTTCACCAACGAAGAGGAAATCTCAAAGTCGTCAAGGGACGTCCAGAATGAGAAACCAACGGTACTGGGCCAGAAAAAGACCGAGGAGAAGAAGAAGGCCGAGACAGGAACAGCGGCGATCATCCACACCACCTACGGCGACATCCACATCCGCTTGTTCCCTGACGCGGCACCAAAGGCCGTGGAGAACTTTGTGACGCATTCCAGGCGCGGGTACTACAACAACACCATCTTCCACCGCGTGATTCGGAAGTTTATGATTCAGGGCGGAGACCCCCTTGGCGATGGCACAGGAGGCGAGAGTATCTGGGGCAGGGAGTTTGAAGACGAATTCAGCAGTTTGAAGCACGACAAGCCGTATACCGTCAGCATGGCCAACGCTGGGCCCAACACGAATGGAAGCCAGTTCTTCATCACGACGGAAAAAACGGTATGGCTAGCCCCTCCCCCTCGTTTTCACTTGAGTGGCATGCTAACATGTGGCTCAGCCCTGGCTCGACAACAAGCACACCATATTCGGGCGCGCCGTGCGGGGTCTGGACGTGATCCATAGGATTGAGAACGTCAAGACATACAAGGAGAAGCCGGTAGAGGACATCAAAATTCTCAACATCGATATCGCCTAAGAGGGCGAGAGAAGGTCAATTCGCGTGCCAGAGATGGAAGGCTCTCGACCATCCTGAGGAACCATACATCTTACCTTCAAAGGTTGCCTGCCATGCTGGGACGATTCACATGGGATGACAGACTTTGAGGGCCAAGATGGGGAATCTGTGACTTGGCCCAATGCCAGCTGGCCCGTCGCTTACAACTTAAGTATGGGCCATGGGTAGGGCATTCGGTAGAGGGCTGTGGGCCAAAGCTGAGCTGCATTCAGGATAGGACGGGCTCAGTGTATTATGGGCTGCAGTACGATGGATTCGAGAAACAACATGGTTCGAGCGGGTAGCATTGAATCTTGCCGCATCTGAGCAAGCTGGTATCTCATGTAAGAGACAAACGTGCACCGAGCAGACAAGAAGAGGAATGGAGTAACAGGCCTGGTTTTCAGAGGCATGACTTGACATCACCGCCGTAGTTGATCCGCCGCAACATGATCCGGTTCAACTCGGCCACCTTCTGCACGCCGGCCAACCCCATTGACTGGTCCACGTCGGCCAGCAGCCCGGCGAGCACATGCCGAGCTCCCTCGCCACCCGCCACGCCCAAGCCATAGATGACGGGCCGCCCGACCAGCACCGCTTTGGCGCCCAACGCGAGAGCCTTCAGAACATCACCCCCGGTCCGGACACCCGAATCAAACAGCACCGTTAGGCGATCCCCAACAGCATCCACAATCTCGGGCAGCATCTCCAAGCTCGGCACGGCCCCGTCGAGCTGTCTCCCGCCGTGGTTGCTCACAACGATGCCGTCCATGCCGTACTTGACCGCCATCTCGGCGTCCTGCACGCTCAGCACGCCCTTGAGCACAATCGGCCGGTCGCCCCACAGCCGCCGCAGCGTCGCCAGGTCCTCCCACCGGTGCGCGTGGCCCGAGAAGACCTCGCCCAGCCAGAACCGGCTCGCCTGGACGACGTTATCCTCGACGGCGCCGCCGTCGTGTTGCTCGGCAAATTTCTGCCGGAAAATGGGGTCGCTGAACCCGAGCGCGTTGCCCTCGCCCTTGGCGAACGGCAGGTAACCCGCGTCGAGGTCCAGCGGGCGCCAGGACATGGTAAACGTGTCGAGCGTCACGACCAGCACCTCGCACCCCGCGACGCGGGCGCGGCTGAGGAGCGAGGCCGTGATGGCGTCGTCGAGCGGCCAATAGAGCTGAAACCAGCGCGGGGCGGCGGCGATCGTGATGGAGGACGTCGAGGCCGCGCGCTCCGACTCGGCGGCCGGGTTGATGGAGAGGTCGGCTGCCGAAGCGACGTCCTCGAGCGGCGTGCAGGCGGCGGTGCTGTAGATGAAGGGCACGCCGAGCGCGGCGCACGCCATGGCGACCCCCTTTTCGCCGTCTGCGTGGTACGCTGCTTGCACGCCTATCGGGGCCATCAGGAGGGGCGTGTCTGGGTGGTGACTGTGTTGTTAGCGAGGGGAATCCTGAGAAATGACGTGAGCACACTACGTTGGGTATTGTGAGGAAAAGAGGGGGGGTGGAAAGGGGGGTTGGACGACTTGCCGTAGGTCTTGCCAAAGAGGGTGACGCTGAGATCTCGCGGCATGGTTGGGCGGAGCATGCGTGGGATCAGCTTCCACTGGCGAAAGGCCAATCGGTTGGCATGCATGGTCGCTTGTTCGCCGGCGCCGCCAAAGACGTAGTTGAAGGCCTGCGGGCTCATGGCCTCCCTGGCCGCCTGCTCCAGTTTGTTGGGGTCGGTTGTGACGATAGGCGTCTTGCCGGAGATGAGAGCTTGAGTGTAGATATCGATCTGATACTGCCCATAGGGCTGCTTCTGCTTCTGCGTCTCCCCATTAACCTTTTCGTCTTTCTCCTGTGGCCCGGACATGGCTCGAGGGGCATTAGCTTCCTGGTAAACTGAGGCCCATGTTCTTTGACTGTTTACTTACACACAGCGGCAACTGAAGAGTCTAAATAATACCGCTCGGACTCAGGTATGTTCGGACTCGTGTAATTGTAGGTACGTTCAGGGCCCCGAGCTTCCCCGCATGTGAAGCCAATGGACTTCGGCGATCAACTAGCGGCCTCGTCGGTGACTGTAGTGTGGGGCAATCAACCCAGAGATTTGAGGCATGACTGACGAGGAGGACTGGGCCAATTGAATAATGAATGATCGACTTGGCCCGAAGGCACAATTGTGATGCCGGCTGGATTGACTAGGTGAAAGAATGCTCGAAGGGAGAAAAGGGGTCTGAGGCTCTGGCCACTATCGGGCCCTGTTCAATACCCAGTTCCGCTACACGTGTGTTCCTTCCAACTGAATCACCCTAAACAGAGCTGAGCTGCTCTGGCATATCATGTCAGACAACGGCTCAGGCACTCTTAGGGAAGGATTTACTCGAATGTCTCTTTGGACGTGGACTGGTTCTCATCACTGCCTATGTCAAACGCCTATCGCACGAGATGAATGTATCCATCGTCCTCTTCCTTCGATGCTCCATCCCCGTCTCTCTGCTGCAGCCGTGGAGAGACAAAAGCTCTGATCCTCTCCGTCGAAAGCATCCATCCAATCAAACACCCGTCGTTTGTGGCAATCTGGGATGCTCGCAAAGTGCCCCTGTTCTGAACAGCCACATAGTAAGTCCATCAAGCCACCACCTAGTAGCTTGGCTTGCCCATCGTCTGGCGTGCTGTTGACTGCATCGCATCCGCATCCATACACCACATTCTCTTCTTCATGGAGATCGCATCGCTGAGACATGTGCATGCATCTCTACCATACTTCCCATCCAGTTTTTGGCTAGGTGGACTTCAACCAGTTGTTGTGACGGCATCTAGTTCAGGGCTTGATGGACCACAGCTCTCGGGACCTATTCAGGCTTGTCAGTTCATGTGCTCAACATCGCAACCAGTAAGAAAGGCATGCATACCATCCCATCTCCCTGATCTTTTTCGAACTAGCCTGCGACCCCTTCTTATCGCTCGTCCAAATCGCCAGCGCCTTGCTGCACGACGCAAACGCCTCGACAAGCTCCTTCATCCTGCCGCACCTCAAAAACTCCTGGGCGACATCCGAGCCCTTTTCGGCGATCACCGCCGCAAGCTCCATGCACTCCAGGAGGTTGTCCCGCGAGAGGGACGTGCCGGCAAAATGCAGGCAGCTGATATAAGCCAGCACCGTCTCGGGAATGTAGGCGGCGCGAAGCTCTTGGAAGTCCTTGTCGACTAGCCCTGCGCCGTTAGCCTTCACAACGGGCATGCAAAGCCGTAAAGGACGCCATATCATACCTTCGTTGGACACCAACAACCAGTTCTTCAATACTGGCTGCATGCACGCCTTGGCCGCGCGGACCTCCTGGCTCGTGTGTTGCAACATATCTCGGGACATGGTGTTTTGCCTGTTACAAGCCATGTTAGCCAACCAGGAGTCGTCAAGTTAGGAACCGCGGAGGAAGACATACTCCCTGCTGAGTCCAGCCACCGACGACAGGGTCTCCATTGAGTCCAGAGCGCGAACAAGGCACTCTAGCTCCCAAAGGTTCCGGACGAGCGTGATGAGCTTGTCCTTGCTCAGTTTGCAACGATCAAGGAACTCGGCTGGAAAGTCGCCACTGGCAAACTCCTCGAACCACCCGGGACCCAAATCCTCGCTCGTCTCTCCGACCGGGATGGGCGACTTGGCCTTAACAATTTCTCGTCCTGAAATCCGATCGCTGAAAGCGCGGGCGGCCCGCAACCGTGTCTTCTCTGTGCCCGGTTAGCATAATAACAGAGAGCGACACTCTAACAAGGCTCTAGACGTACTGAGCAAATACTTGTAAATCCGGATCGCGTAGGTGCATGACTCGACGAATAGGCCGGGGACAAGCATGAGCCATTCCATGGCACGGATGATCAGGTCGTCTTCTTGATCAACGAACTCCGAATCCTCCCCAAAGAAATCAGGTTTGACAACCCGGCCATACTTGAGCGTTGCCGGTCCATCCTCAAGGATCTTGAATCGGCCCTTTGCCTCGCTGCGGAGAGCCAAGTCCTGGACATCGTCAAGGTAAATCAGAGGCTGGGCCTTGACGAACTGGGCCAGATCAAGCCCCAGTTTCCTCATTATGGTAAGCTGGTGTACCCGTGCGTCATTGTCCACAATGTGAATCAGATTCCTGCTCAGCGTTTCGTACACCCGAGCACCGTACAGCTTGGAGCAGTACAGCGGAATCATCTCCTCCAGGTTGGCAAGCCGGAGGTAGCTGATGTACGCTGCGATGATGTGCTCTTGTACTTGATGCCGGGCCTGCAGTGGACTCCTATCCTTTGTGAAACCGCTTAGACGGTCGAGGGTGAAGATGATGATGAGGACGTGCGCCAGTATCCTAAGGCCGTCGTGGTCTGCCAGGTCGAAGTACCTGTCTTGGTTGACGTTCTCCACCAGATGGGAGGAGATTTCGGGGATCAGCTTTGAATTTTGCTTTTGGTTCGCGTGCCGGGACAGCACGAGCCCTTGTTGGAACAAATGCCGATCCAGTTCGTTGGAGATGATGGCGCCTTGCAGCGTCTTTGCGGTCCGCATCGCCTCTTTCCTGGTCCTCGAGTCCGTCTCCAAGGAAGCAATGAGACGCTTGCTAACCGTCATCGGATCGCTGTGATGCAGAACGGCGTTGAACGAGGGAAATTGCTCGGCGGCTCTGGTCGCACTGTCGCCGCCATGCTTGACGAGATACGAATCGAACTGCGTCCTGAGAAGAGCGTTGTAATGAGCAAAGAGGAAGTCGTCCCAGGACTTGCACACTTTCTCCACACTGGCGATGTCGCCCGCTAGCAAGCCGTAGACGGCCCGGTCGTACTCTCCCGTGCCGCCGTCACGGGCAGCGGCGAAGCACATGCGCCTCCATAGCACCAGAGCGCTTGGCTCAAACTCTGGCTGTTCCTCGTCCTCGGGATTGGACAAGGGCAGCGGCGTGATTGATGCCGCCCGCCAGAGCTCCGTTCTCTCTGAACACCACTCTCTGATCTCAGACATGGAGCAACCGCGCCGAAGCATTTCGAAGCATCCGAGCCAGATAGCACGCTCGAAGAACTCGTCATGAGGTTCCAATTTGCGGGACTGGCGGGTGACGGCGTCGGGATCCAGTTGAGTAATCAGAGTGTTGGAGCCGAGATGCGACTGAGCGGCCGCGGCGTCGTGAGGTTCCAAAACACCTTGATAACCGTTGACGCTCTTCTGTAGCTTGATCTTATGTCGCGTGTGGAGCCAACCGTGCGCAAGGATATCGCCGCGCTCGGCATTCTGTTGCAATTCACTCACGACCTCGTCAATGGGCGGCCTATGACTCGCGCTGCTCTGAAGCCACTCCAAGACAATCTTCCTCTCCCGTGCCGCCGAATCTGAGACTAAGAAGTCGTCCCACCACTGCCTACGCGTCCTAGTCGAGGCATCGTTCGTGGTTCTTAGCTGGGATGCGGTCTGGTCGCGGTACCGCAGAGGTAAAATCCGCCGTAAAAGATCCCAAGTCTGCGCCTCCTCTTCTACACGGCGTATCTCCTCAGCCGAGACGGCATCGTTGACATGATCGGCTTCGTCGATGTCCATGTCGGCAGAAGCAGCCCGTTGCCAACTCCCTCTCCGGGCAGATGGCTCGCGCTCACGCAACCGGTCAGCCCTCTTGCGCGAATAGGTGTAGTAAGAGTCGACAAGTTTGAAGACGTGAGCGCGCTTGTCTGCCGCCGACCCCGTCAATTCAGTGTTGTAACGGTCGAGTTGAGCAGCGAAATAGTCGACCTCCTCGCCCGCTCGGATGGTGCTCTCGTGATATGTAGTCTCGAGGTCGGCCATTTTGTCATTCAGGGGCCCTGAAGGCAATGTTAGTAACATGATGCGGCTTCGAAGCGGTGACTGACCTTGAGCCGGACTCTGGGCGCCAGACCGGGAGCTCTCCTCTGACGCTGGGTAGCCCTTGGAGAGCAATGTCAGCAAAGATTGATTGCGAGGGGCACGCGAAACCGTAAAAGTGAACTAACAAATGCCGGCGCCATGTTTATGGGCTCAGAAAGTCGCCAGGCAAAGTATGCGCCAAAATGGTTGTTGTCGATTGTCCCAAGTCGTCAGTGGTTGTCCCGATGCGTCTCGGACGAGGCCCTATGGAGCTTCGGAGATCGTTACTGCTCGCCCAGATTATCGCATGCTGCGAGACGATTTGAAAAAGGGTGGGCCTGTTGTTGGTCCCCTGGAATTCTGGAGACCTTCTTTCAGTGTGACGGCTTCAATTCAAGGTTGCGCTTCCACTGGAGACGCGGTCGCGTTGATTGCGGCTCAAAGGTTGGGCTGTCGCTGGCGAGCAATCGGGACTCGCAAATGCAATCCGAAAGCTCCATGCCTTGTTGGGCAGTTTAAGCACGGGCCAATGCTTTGACAGGGGCCCAGATTGCTCCACCCAAAGGCTTTGAAAAATCACTGACAAAACCAATTTTTTTGATCTCTTTTCTTTCTCTCAACAATGTCCATGGCATTCATATTAGAGTCTCGGAACAAGCTCTTCATTGCTTGTTCAGGTCCATGCGACCTCTCGCGCGCTCAATGATAGCCTAGAGAAATCCGGCACCATCCCTTCCAGTTACCTGACGCCTCTCGGGGTCATTCAGGTGGACATATACGGTTGAGTGATACATTTGAATTTCCGTCACTGGATGCCCTTCTTCCTTTGCTCCATCTTCACCCGCAGCAGGTTTGCCTTTGGACAGCTCACGGTTGCCGCATCGTTGCCGTTCCTTTCATAGAAGGCTTGGCAACATTCGTAAAGAGCATCGACAAACCTGGCACATTTGCCTTCGTTGTATCCATTTCTTGTCAAGCAGTCTAGAGAGGATGTGAGTTGAGCAGGTGCACCGAAATGAGACAACCAAGGGAAAGCCCAGGAACGGTACCTTGAATCGCACACTGAAGAAACAATGCCGGACGTATCAGCAAGGCTGTCATCGCAATGGGAGGCACCAGGTAGTGACTGGACGAACCGCTCGTGGATGGCATGGAGGATTGGTCTGAAGATCTTGCTCAAGGCCCTGAAAGAAAGTAAGGCGGTCAGTCTTCGGGTCAGGATTGTAGTCTCGGTGTCCTGGGATTATTTCATCACAGACCATCGTGTCAACTGCAGTTCTCAGAGCAATGGACGCAGGATGCTGGAATGGGTCTCAGGCTGAGGCAGGCTAATAAGCTGTGGTGCTACATTCCGTTGTGTTGCTGGGTGAATTTTGAGACTTGAGAGCCAGCACAGTGATATCAAAGTCCTTGCTGCCACGCTACTATGTAAGAAGGTTACGTAAGGTCTCTGTACCAGTGCAGCTGTGCCGATCTTCTTCGCCGACGACTAGGTCCTTCTCGAAGAGCCCTTTCCAATTACTGCACGAATAAAGAAGTGATGCCGGCGACCTCACTTTTGTATCCATTTGATGGAGTTTTCACTCTCCTCCAGAGGCTGTAGCCATATGAGGATGAGACTGACCGTGGACCCAGACGCTTTGCTTAGACAGGTACAGGTACCTGGAGGACTCAGAGGGGAGACAGTGACCTCGGGCGTGACTGTAAGTGTCTGGTTTGTTTGCGACTGAACCGAAGCCGTGGATTTTGTAAATGCATCAGTACCATAGAGTGTAGTGGTATTGTTACTCTGGAAACACCGACACAGTCCTTGATGCCTCGTGTGAGGTACCTTACTCTACCTACATAAATTGCAGGGAAAGGCCATTGACTTCTGGGGACCCAAGAAAGCACCCACTGCAGTGAAGTAACCCCACCAACAAGGCCCGCTATTCCCCGCCACAGCAGACCATCCCACCTTCATCAACCACCAACGTCAATTTGGAAGACAGAACCCTTCTAAATAGGTGACAGATCACATTTATAGAGCCACCCCAGCAACTCTTCTGGCGGTCTCTTCTCTTCCACGAACAAAGGGCAGTAAAGCCGTTGGCAGTTTGAACCATAGCCCAGTTATTACTGGGGTAAGCTCCTGTCAAGCGCATCTGCCTCCGCCCCTTCTTCCCAACGTTTTCCTTCGCCGGGCTCCTTCCATCCCGCTAAACTTCCTTGCGCCGCAAACCAGTCCTCGTTTCTCGATTTCTCGAAACTGACGGAAACACGCTAAATTCCAGAACAAGTCACAAAGCTCCCTACAACCCATCACTTTTGGGAAACCGTCCTTCGCAACCGACACATCCACGATGGCCGACAACGCCGAAAACGGCAGCCCCGTGCAGCCCGGGCCCGAGATGGGCGGGGCCCCGCAGGCGAGCGAGCACTTGAACATCAAGGTTACCGACAACAACAACGAGGTCTTCTTCAAGATCAAGCGCAGCACGAAACTAGAGAAGCTCATGACGGCCTTTTGCGAGCGCCAGGGCAAGACGCTCGCCTCGGTCCGGTTCCTCTTTGAGGGCCAGCGCGTCCAGCCGACAGATACCCCGGACACGGTGAGTCACTACAGTTCAGATTTGGATCAAATTGTTACGTAAGGTCGCGGGGAGCCGGCTGCTGACCTACGATTGTGTCTGAACAGTTGGAGATGCAGGACGGCGATACGCTCGAAGTCCACCAAGAGCAGGTCGGTGGCTGTTAGGCGACCGGTTTGAAGGTTGAAAGGCGGGGAGTAAGGAGCGGTGGGCTCACTACCACGAAACGTTTGGCTTGGGGCATGGCGAATGGGTATCACCGGTTTTGCAACACTACGACATCGTTGGGGGGGTCATACCAACGAGGCATGATCGAACCAGTGCATCGAGATTTTGTCGCTGGGTTCCCACCTGAATTGGTTGGCGCATCTTTTGGCGCAGGTATCTGGCACACTGGAGGAATCTTCGTTTGCCGGTCGGGAGTTAAATGCTATTAATTCCTCGACATCATCATATGGTCACTTGAGACCAAGCTTTGCTCCTGCGCTTCAAACGTGCTGCTGCCTATTCAGGAGCCTACTTCGTGAAGGTAAGGCGATCCGCTCGCCAACTCTCAACCATTCACTCCCACCGAAAGGAGACCACAAAGCTGTGTGTCTGTGGAAAGCTGCACGGTAAATGAATTTCATATGCTGGATCTATCAAGCCAAGAACTACGCAGAGCCATGAAAACTCCAGTCTCCGCTGTAGATCATCTAACCGAGAAGACTCGAACCGAAATAAGATCAAATCAACGCCCACGCGTAGCGGCCCCATTAATAATGCATAATCCTCATGCCTTCAGCTCCTTTTCCCTGCACTTCCTACACAGCACCACCGTCTCTCCTGGCGCCCCCCGACCTTCGACTGGGAAAATCTGCCCGTCATCAAACCCGCCGTTGCAGGTAGCACACCGAAAACACTCGTCATGCCACTCACCGCCCAAGGCACGGATGTACTGCCCAATAACAGCCGTCCTGCACTTGCGACACTTGGGCGCCCTCCGCTCGGTGCGCTTCGTCTGGCAGGACACGCACCACGCATAGCCGTCCTTTTCGATATGCGTCATGCCCTTCTCGAACGGGTCGCCGCACTCGGCGCAGAAAAAATGCCCAAAGTGCCAGTGGGCGCCTAGCGCCACCACGTGCTCGCCCATGATGGGCGTCTTGCAGTGCTTGCAGCGCGGGGCGAACAGCTCGTGCCAGTCGAGATGGCAGAAGAAGCGCAGGCGCTCGTCGCCGTCCTCGGCCATCGTCTGGCCCGGTTCTTCAGTAAGCACTTCGCCTCTGGCGCGGCGGGCAATGCGGTCGAGGCGGGCCGCGCGGTGCTCGTCAGGCTCGGGAGAGATCTCGAGCGCCTCCAGGGAGGTGCCGCAGGCGTAGCAGGTGAAGCATTGCGGGTGGAACCGCTCCGAGGTGCCAGCCAGCGATATAAAGCGACCCTCGATGCTGTCTCCGCACTCGTGGCAGCAGGCGGTGGCTCGAATTCCGACTGGCTTTGGTGCGGGCGACGAATGTCCGCGAGGCCGTATCGCCTGCCGGACCTTAGGGCCTCCGACTTGGGGAGTTGGGAGGGGACGACGAGAGGCAGCGCCCGTGCTTCTGGTGCTATCGTCAGGTGTCACAATCACGGGTATGCTGGGGCTTTTGTCTGCTCCATCAGGCTCAACTACAATGGTTGGAGGGGAAGGTGAAGAAGAGTCGGATACCGCAATCACAGGGATCGACGGCCCATTTACTTGAATACCTGGCGGCGGGGGTTGTGGGCGACGTGTCGGCGAGGATGACGGGGCTGGCGAGGCCGTAAGATCATCCGTAACAGAGATAGCAGGGATCGCCTGGGCCTGCTGCTGCGGCTGTTGGCGGCGGAGCCCTCCTGGGACGAGGCATGCTGGGTGGTTGACGGCCCGTCGCCCGGCTCTCGACTCTTCTGACTTGTCGTCAGTAGCCTCCTCTGGGGGCTTCCAATCTTTATTAAAGCTTACGATAGGTCGACCAGGACTATCGCTGACAGCAGACGGGGTGGGGAGCTTCGGGCTGCGGTCTTTCAACTTCATGCTTGTGGCTTGTCTAATGTCCTCGCTGCGAATCTCTACGCCGTGTTTTCGAGGCGCATCGTACTTTTGCACAGGTGAAGCCGTGACCGGAGCGTTGGTGGTGTACTGTGGGTTTCGAGACTGGCTCGGCGGGTTCCGATATATTTCGTACTTGGAGACCAGATTTCCGGGCGAATGAGGAGCAGTGGTCGGCTTCGTTCCAGCGGGCGGCTTGGGAGCGGATTGAACGCGGTTCAGGGGTTCCTTTGGCTTTGGCCGCAGCGGGTTGACGGCGTCTTCGGGCGCCGAACCTTGGGGCTGGGCCGGAACCTCATTGTCCGGCTCTTCCCAGATCTGATCACCCGAGAAGTGCTTTTGAACGTCGCCGCTCATGTTCCTCTTTTGCCTACTTCTGGAACGCACTCCGGGGAGCGGGCGGGAGCTGCCAGGAATGTCGCCGTACGGTTTCGAGTTACGAGCAGGAGCGTCAGCAGTTCGGCCCCACGCCACGCCTGACTCATTGCCAGGCGACTGGCGAGAGGAGGCAAAGGAGGGACGACCGCCAGCCGATCCCGGGCTGTCCCCCTCGGTCGAGCTACCGGATACCGAGCGCGAATGAGGGTCTCGGGCAAGTCCAGTTGGCGCGACGTCGCTTCCATATCTACCGACGCTAGCGGTGCGGGCGTGCGCGTAACTGTTCTTTCGCAGATGCGGTCTGTATCGGTAGGGGGCACCTGGCCGAGGCAGCTTTCCGGGATTCTGGTGCTGCCAGACCAGCTCAGCGGCCTCGTTGAGGGCGGCATCGTAAAGCCGCTTGCCCTCTTCGCTCTCGTCGGCCCCATCATTGCCCTGTTGAGCCCGCTCCTTGAGATTCATATCTTCCATCGCTCGGCGTAGAGAGAAAGCCTCCTCCTTTTCCATCCACCGCTGGCCACGCTCGATGTATGTTGCGCTGGGTACAACCTCAGAAGGTTTCAACGGTTCAACGGGCTGATCGGGGTAATAATCTTTTCCTCTTGTCGTGGTTGAGGGTCTTGACGAGACACTGGGCGCAATTGATGGGCGCGTGGCAGATGGAGCCACGCTGCCGGTATCGAATTGCGTGCGATGGTGGGAGCGGTGCTGGGGTAAGGGTGATATCGAAGGTGACGGGGCTCCGACGGACGACTGGCCACTGGTAGACAAGCCGAGACCATCCTGTTTCGGAGCAGGCAGGGGACGAGCGCCTGCAGGCCTGTTCATGCGGTTCTTTCGGAGGTCTGCAAGATAGGCGGCTGAAAGACGGGGAGATTGTGAGTTAGCACCCGCCCGGTCCATCAAATCTGGATCGCTCAAAGGAGTGTGCTTACCAAATTGCTCGTTTGACATGTAGGACGGAGAAGGAGGTGTGGGCTTCCTCGTGGAGCTACGCTCCTTGGACCCGCTGCGGGCGAACATGGCTCCTTCTTGAGCAGCTCTCGACGGGCAGGTAACTGTGCTAGTTGTCTGGAGCGTTGTCGTGACCCGGGTCGAGGCTAGAAGGACGGTGAGAGGATAGCTGCCCGCTAGCCGAGCACCGACTCGACCGCTGGTCAATCTATGCAACGTCCTGGAATGTTTACTTCGGAGGGCTTCAGTGCTCAACGACGTTGCTAGGAAGGGCCGGGGGCAGCAGCATTGTGCAACAGAACGGGGAGGAAAAAGAGGGAAGGTGAGTCAACAAGTTAGAGGCCGGGAGTTCATCCAGAGGTGTGAATGAGTGCCAGACGCACTCACCTTGCTTGTTCCTGATTTTCCGGCTGTGATTGGTCCACGCAGCGGGACAAACATGGGTTCCCACAGCGACGAACCGGCTCGGCTCAATCAACGTTTGAATGGGAAGGCGGTCGCACTCCGCACGTGTTAAAAGGTACCTTACAACCTGACTTCCATTCCTCATGCTTCCATTCCTGCCCCTGGTTGCCCTACGGATAGCTCCCGTCTAACCACGCGGTAACATGGGTGCTCTGCATGCCTTTGATTGACGGCAACTTGCAGTCTTCAACTTCTTCACAAACGTAGTGTGTCAATTGCACTATTAGGCTCTCAATTCCCAACATTGTGTTTTCTATGTAGCCCACACCCGTAATCCGACAACACATTCTCGATTTGGCCCAAGGCACTTCAAGCAGTTCCAGAAGCTTGGTCCGATGAGCGAGATTCAACACATGCCGGTCCTCGTTCCCCGCACCCAGCACCAGCCAGCTGAGGTCCACCCGCAGCCACCATGCAGAAAATCTGGTTCACAGGGCGCGCTTGCGTCTTGCCCGTAGTTATTTCCGAGCCCGGGCCGGTCCCGGGCACTGACAGCATCCTTCGGTACGTCGAAGCAAGCCAGCTTCGGGAATGGGGATGCAGAACCTCCGGACGGTTGGCATCTATTCTTTAACGCTCTACAGCGATAGACTTGCCATATCCCTATTCAACATGCCGGCTCCTGTGGACGACACCTGATTCTCAGGCAGTCAGCTTCAAGAACAGGAACCGAGACGATGGCCCCCGGTCTTAGCGCCACTTCCGTGTGTGGATGCCGCTGCATCGGCGGCTCCCGCTAACCCAAGCTGAGGCGACATTGGAGCTTCTTTGGGTGGGGAGAAGCAGGGTGTGCTCCCTCGGAATCGCGAGCCCGACACAAAATATCTCCGAGCTGTTTAGCGTTTCCCTCGATGGAAATGTCATTCATGAGTCAGTGTCTGCGACTCTCTGGCGGTGGTGTATTTTGGACCAAGGTCTTTATGATACTGGCTTCGCCCGTCCCGTGGACTTTATCTTCCCAGCGTCTTAATCAGGCTCCGTTACAGGCAAGACTGCATCAACCTTGACTGGGGCGAGCTCCAAGGTGTCATCTGTTCACCATTCCAACTCCAGTCCATCTCCGCTGGCACCATATCAGCAAAGGCGTGTCGATGTCCCTCCAGACAGCGGCCCTTAATCGGCCCTGGCTGTCAGCCCCTGAATCAGCACCGTCCGTGTTGGTCGTCCCTAAAGAGGACGCCCCTGTCCTTCGGCCTGATGAGAAGAGCACTGGGTCGGAGGAAAGCCCGGGAGAGACGAATACTCACGACAATACGGAGTTCAAGGAAGGGGGTTATGGCTGGTTAGTATAATACCCATACAACCTGCCACAGGCGCAGTCTCATCCGCCCCTGCTATCGACGAATATTTTCTGCGTCTGGGCTGACATATGGGGCAGGGTGGTCGTCTTTTCAGTCCTGCTCATCAATGCGCACACATGGGGTTTGAACTCGTCATATGCCGTCTTCCTGGCCTACTACTTGCGGTCTGGCACAATCGAGGGGTCTTCCCCGCTTGGATTTGCCTTTGTGGGCGGTTTGTCCATATCAATAGGTATGTCCGCCCAACACCTCCTTCGGCCCGCCCGGCCATCTGCTTTAACTGACTGTTATTTGGACAGCTCTATTGGTATCTCCCTTTGCTACCTGGTGCATTGGTCGGTTTGGGACGGCCTTCAGTTTGCGAATTGGTGTTGTCTTTGAAGCGTAAGTTTCTAAGAAATACCGGCATGCCGGTACTTTAGTTGGCGTGTGTGACATGCGGATGTTAACTGTTACCTCCATTGTACAGTGTCTCATTTATCGGGGCTTCGTTCTCTACCCACATCTGGCATCTCTTGCTCAGTCAGGGCTTGTGCTTCGGCCTAGGACTGGGCTTCTGCTTCACATCCAGCGTCGGCGTGGTTTCCCAATGGTTCAACAAGCGCCGCTCGTTCGCAAACTCGGTCGCCACATGCGGCTCTGGCTTCGGCGGCCTCACTTACTCGCTAGCCACCAATGCCATGATCTCCAACCTCGGTCTAGCGTGGGCCTTTCGGATTTTGGCCATCTTGGCCTTCGTGGTGAATGGGGCCTGCAGTCTAATATTGCGCGACCGCAATAAGGCTGTCGGGACTGTCCATATACCCTTCCACAAGGACCTCTTCAAGCATCTCCAGGTTTGGCTGTTTATTGGCTGGGGATTCTTCAGTCTCCTGGGTTATGTCATTGTTGTCTTTTCCCTTACCGATTACGCTCAGTCGGTAGGCTTTTCGGCGAGCCAGGGATCACTTGCGGCAGCCATTTTCAACTGTAAGCCCCCAACACATGTCAGTACCAAGATCAACCGCTGGGTATCTCCTGCTAATCATCTGCGCGTCTCAGTGTCGCAAGGCATTGGAAGACCCCTCATTGGCCTGGCTAGTGACCGGTTCGGGCGCATCAACGTCGCCGCCATCGGCACCCTCATTGCTGGCTTGGCAGCCTACTTTCTATGGACATTCACCGGTGCTCATTTCCCAGGTCTCATCGTATACGCTCTCTTTGGCGGGTTCGCGGGCATCATTTGGCCCTGTGTTGCGCCGGTCGGGGCCGAAGTGGTAGGCTTACAGCTGTTGCCTTCTGGTATGGATCTCCAGCCTAGCGAATGGTCAAGCGTACTGACCATGTCATCACAGCGCTGTCCATATACTGGCTTGTTTTGGTCTTGCCGGCGACATTGTACGTTATCCGACTGTCCCGCTCTTCTCTACGTCCCCTGCTTGCTAACCTTCAAGTCAGCGCTGAGGTGATTGCCCTGCGTCTGAAAACGTCAGGGGCAGGCGCATACCTCAACGTCCAGGCCTTTACAGGAACCATGTATATTGCCGCATTCATGTCCTGTATGACCCCCGTTCTGTCCTTGTATCACACGACTGGTCTTTAACTAGGTTGCTAGTATGGCTTCTGAGAAGCTGGAAACTGCAGCAGCTGGAGCTGCTGGGTTTGGATGACAAGACAATAACGGAGGATAACAACGTGTGCGGCGCAGGCCCCATTCCAGCCGCAACACGACCGTCTGGACGACTCCGAGCCTATCTACATGGCATGGCCGTGATCAGGAAGGTTTGAAGTACAGCAGAGCGACTGCAAAGCCGTGTTGTCAACGAATCAAATCCGTTGATGAAATCATGGCAGGGGAACACTCACCAGCCTGATGGGTTGGCGATATCATCACCGTCCCAGATTCACGAGGAGTGTCCAACACGCTCTTGTGTAGTTAAGGCCACCGCTTGATAGCTGAGGATGCGTGCTCCTGTACCTATGCCGATTCTTCGGGCTCGAAGCATCGGCGTGGCTGGAGGACATACTTTGAGGACACTTGCTATCCTGCAAGCTCCCCGTCGAAGTGGGCAGGTTCAGGTCATACGACACCTCCTTGTGGCGGACACAGTCCAGGTCGAGCCTTGCGCAAACGAAGGGAAATTGGAAGTGAGACTTCAACCGTTAATGGCTAGAGATTGCCCAGAGCGGGTATGATATTCTACCATGATTTAGCGACGATAGCCAGGGCGAAGCATGCCATACGCAGAGGTATGCTCAGAACGGACGGGATTTTCGAAACGTGTTTACTGCGATGGGAAATAAAATAGTGTTGCTTGCTGCGGCCTTGAGGCCATTCAAGGAGCTGTTTGATATCACACTGCGAGGAAACAAGTTGATTTTGTGCCTGCTTCTCATGTGGCGCCTTGAGACATGACTCGGTGTGGCTTCCTAGCCGCGGGGCTGGGAGGTCTGCAGCTGACTTGGAAGACTGCGTGGGATCTCGTCCATTGGGACCGGCGACGACCAGACCGTGGCCAGGCTCCTAGTGCCGGACTTTATATCGACGCCTGGGGTATAGCCCAATCTGCTCCGAACGAAGTGGAACTCCAGTTGCTGTTTTGGTGTAAGGGGTAAATGTGGCTCGATGTGAGCGTGATGTTGAGGTCCAGCAAGAAGCTGCGCCATTAAGTTGGAGCCTCGAGCCTTAACTCTCCGACGAGCCCAGGCGCTTGCAAAGCCAATCAAATCACCAACGGAGCTCTCCTTTGACTCCTGTCCCGCCGCCGCCATCGCCTTGTTTTGCTGGCGTCTTATCGTTAAACCCCAGGTTCTTGAAATCGTCTCTTGCCATGAGGTTGCTGATGATGCAGTGGTCAGTATGGGTAAAGCATGAGAAATAACCAGTTACACTCACCGGTCCATCCGGCAAGCCAGGTACGATTTGGCTAGCATCCGACACTCGCCTTCGTTCACGCCTTTGACTTTTTTGATGCAGCTTAAGTACGACATCATAATATTCTTGCACTCTCCTGAGCCCGGGTATGAGCAACAACGTCGCTCGATCAGCTGTGGAGGACTGTGCACTTGCCATCATGATCTAGGGGAAAGCTTCCCCTCTGAGGTCTTGAGAGTGCACGGTCAACAAAAAGCTGCTGGAAGAGGCACCGGGGACCATCGGACTTACGGGACGGGTTTCGAGGACGGTAACGGCCCGGGGCTCCCGAACGTACTCATGGTATAAGCGGCTGAGATATTGTTTTTGGGTAATACGTGGATACTGTTCGTCTGTATGGTCAAACTGCTGCCGCTCCCTTGCAGTGAGACGGAACGGAAAAACGGAATCGACTGAGCTGACTGAGCTGTGAGCAGGTTGAAAGAATGAAACGAGCGTTGACGTCGCTGGATAATTACTGGCCAGTACGGAGAATTGCGTAAATGTATCGGGGTCCCGGCCGAGTCAAATGTAGGCGTATGATCAGGGGGATCGACCAGCTCCGAGTGTTGCCGCGCTGGATGTGCGTCCTGTGGCTTGTAAGTACCTCCGTACGTATGAATAGTAAGCAGCTTCAATATGGCATTTTTCGTAAGTTTCCTTTCGTTATGGTACACTTCGCTGTTCTGGGCTAGCGCCATTGATGTGATCTGTGCATAAAATTGACTGAAGAAGCCAGTCGTCCGTGCATCTGCGACTCCATAACGGCCAAGGCCGAGTCGCCCCAGTTTGATCTAGAAACATCAAGTTTTGTCGAGCTGCTATTGTCTGTCATCCACCTCACCCAACCGGGACGCGCCGCACCGCTACCAGTCTCTGTAAAAGACCGCCCGTCCGCCGTCGACTGCTCGTTTACGGGACGACCCTCGCTCTACTTCGCGCTCCCATTGCTCTAGCTCGGTTACTAACCAGCCAGCGCCAACCATCCGCAGTACATACCTGATTGTTGCTCTCTTTGCTCGAGAAGCCCCCCACCACACCCAGTCGCCGGCGCATCTGTGCCCCTGCCGTCGACGTCACTTGAAACAGTCCATCGCGCATTGCACGACGCTGCTATGGCTGCGCTTGGCGACGACTTGCTGGGGACGGTCAACAAGTTGCAGGATCTCGTCTTCAATACCATTGGCAATGACTCGCTGGATCTCCCGCAAATTGTATGGCACTCGGCCGCCGGCTCCCGTGCCTTAGCTAATTCCGAGCGTTCTTTGCTGACCGTGTTTGCGCTTGCCAGGTCGTTGTTGGGTCTCAATCCGCGGGCAAGTCGTCGGTTCTCGAGAACATTGTCGGCCGAGATTTCCTCCCTCGTGGCAGCGGCATTGTCACTCGTAGGCCCCTCATCCTGCAGCTTATCAATGTCCCCAGCGATGACGCCGAAGATGAAGTCAACGTCGGCTACCGAAACCTTACTCAGGCCCCTCGGAACGAGTGGGCTGAGTTTCATCATATCCCCAACCGACGGTTCAACGATTTCGGCGACGTGAAGCGGGAGATTGAGAACGAGACGGCGAGAGTCGCAGGAACCAACAAGGGGATTAACCGTCAGCCCATCAACCTCAAAATCTTCTCCCCACACGTTCTGAACCTTACCCTGGTCGACTTGCCGGGTCTCACCAAGGTCAGCACCGTAACCCGTCGCTTGTTCTCTGGTAATCTCCTGGTCTGACAGCGTACTGCAGGTGCCCATTGGGGACCAGCCAACAGACATTGAAAAGCAAACACGGAACCTGATATCCGAGTACATCGCCAAACCAAACAGTATAATCCTGGCCGTATCGCCAGCGAATGTCGATATTGTGAACTCGGAAGCCCTGAAGCTCGCCCGGCACGTCGATCCGCTGGGGCGCAGGACGATTGGCGTGCTCACCAAAGTCGACCTGATGGACCACGGGACGAACGCGCTCGATATCTTATCCGGGCGCGTGTACCCTCTGAAACTGGGTTGGATCGGAGTGGTGAACAGGTCACAGCAAGATATCCAAGGAAACAAGCCCATGGAGGACGCCCTCAAGTCTGAGGCCGAGTTTTTCAAGCATCATCCGGCTTACAGGAACATTGCGACACGCTGCGGGACGCAGTTTCTGGCCAAGACGCTCAACACCACGCTGATGGCCCATATCCGGGACCGCCTCCCGGATATCAAGGCTCGGTTGAATACCCTCATGGGCCAGACCCAACAGGAACTCGCCAGCTATGGCGATATGCATTTCAGCGGCAAGGAGCATCGCGGATCGCTCATCCTACAGCTCATGACGCGCTTCGCCACGTCCTTCATCTCGTCGATTGACGGCACCTCGACCGAAATCTCGACAAAAGAACTCTGCGGCGGCGCACGCATTTACTACATCTTCAACTCGGTCTTTGGAAGCTCGCTGGAGTCGATTGACCCTACCTCGAACCTATCTGCCCTTGATATCCGAACCGCTATCCGCAACTCTACAGGCCCGCGGCCCAGTCTGTTTGTGCCCGAGATGGCTTTCGATCTGCTAGTAAAGCCCCAGATCAAACTTCTCGAGGTTCCAAGTCAACGATGCGTCGAGTTGGTGTACGAGGAACTGATCAAGATTTGCCATACCTGCGGCTCCACCGAGCTCTCGCGGTTTCCCAGGCTGCAAGCAAAGCTCATCGAGGTGGTCTCGGATCTCCTTCGAGAGCGTCTTGGCCCCGCATCGGCATACGTCGAGTCACTCATATCGATCCAGCGGGCCTACATAAATACGAACCACCCCAACTTCCTCGGTGCCGCTGCTGCCATGAGCCATGTCGTTTCCAACAAGCAGGAGCGGGAAAGGAAGCGTCTGATTCAGGAGGAGCGGGAGCGGCGAGAGCGGAGGCGGATGAAAGAGCTCGGCGTCAACGGCACAGACACTCCAGCCGATGAAGACGAGGACGTTGCCGCCGCCGACAAGACAGACACGATTGCTGTGCGGAAAGCCCCTGGGAAAGGTGCGCGCAGTCTCTCGCCGGCCGTGCGTGACACAGCTTCTGGGGGCATTGCTGCCGCGCTCAATGGCCCTAGGTCCTCGTCTCCCTCCCAATTTAACGGGCAATCTTTGGGCCACGCCAAGGATTCGTTCCTGAACTACTTCTTCGGCAAAGACGGTGCCATCGTGCCGGGGGGTCCACTTCCGAACGCAAACATCGGTCGCCACGTGAGCCAGTCGGTAGAGCCGACTTTCAGCCAGAGCATCAGGCGGCCGGAGGAGAAGCCATTGCGGTCGCCGATGCTGCCTATCCGGGCTGATGATAGCCTGGATTTCACTTCCAAGGGAAGCGACTCATTGGTAAGTTAATGTTACACAGTGCTGCTGCTAACTTGAATTTTGAATCTGGGACTGACAGCCCTGCCCCATAGGAGCCTGCCATGACTGACCGCGAAGCTATGGAGACGGAGCTGATCCGGGCCTTGATCAGTTCCTACTTCAACATCGTCCGGGAGAGCATCGCGGACCAAGTGCCTAAGGCTATCATGCATTTGCTGGTCAACCACTGCAAGGATGTGGTCCAGAACCGGCTCGTCAGCGAGCTGTACAAGGAATCTCTCTTCGAGGAGCTCCTTTACGAGGATGATGCGGTCAAGAAGGAGCGCGAAAAGTGCGAGAAGCTGCTCCTGACGTACCGCGAGGCGGCCAAGATCATTGGCGAAGTTGTATAAGCGGAGATGGTTGTTTGCAAACTCGGAGCGGTGCACTGGCCTTATTTCTCTTTTGAAGCTGATGTCCTGTAAATGTAACTCGCTTTTGAAGATGAGCGGAGATAGGCGGAACGGTTTGCTGGCGGTGTCTGGGTGGCCGGATTCCAGTGTATTACGATCAGACGGCAGACGACTCGTGGGGTCGTGGGAGCCAACCTTGTATAACATCATGAAAGCATCATTACTGAGCCAGTGCCTTATAATAAGATGGAATTTGTATGGCTCCCGCATTGGGAAGGAATCATGAACACGCCGTGCCAAGCTTCCCTTACCTAATCTGTCCAGGCGGAGACTCCACCAGCTGAAATAACTTGGGACATCTGTATCGACTCCAACTGCATTCCTTCAACGCTTTCCATCGCCCCTCGCCATCAGCTGCACGCAATCACGCGGTGCGTGGCTGTATCATATTCCTCAGCTTGCTTTGGCGAATTGCAGAGCTTCATCTAGCCTGGATAATCATCAAGCGCTTGGTCGAGCCACACTCTCCACTCATCAAGATGCTACATCGCCGACAGCACAAAGCAAGCTGATCAACCCTCCTTTCGCAGTCTCGGGCTCTGGGCCTAAACAGCCATCAGACTCTTGTTGCGCTCCTATACTCTCTCAATGTATGGGGTTCAGGATAGGAGGCCTCTTGACGGACAACGCCCGCATACTAAGCCGTTGTTACCACACAGTTTCCTCTCTCTTGACAAGTGTTATTTACTCCGCCTCGTTGTTCTGTGCAGACCAGCCACTGCCTTTCCAGTAGGCTGATGCAGCATCTTTCTTACTTCTCCTCTCCTGTTTTCCCATTCAGGCGCCGTTAGCAGGTGCGTCTCTTTGCGATGGCCTCTGGTGCCAGTCTGGGCGGCACCGAGGATGGAGAGGCAGAGGCACAGGCTGCCGTGCTCAGGGGAAGTCATGCATCCAAGACGGAGCAAGGCCTCGGCAGCAGTCTGGCAGCGTCACAGGTCGCAGTCGGCAACCGGACCACCACAAATGACGCACATGTCGATGGCTTTGCAGCAGCGAATGAAGCGATCGCTCCGGGAAGGAGGAAGCGCAAGTCGCCTGATGGTAGCGCAGAACATGACGAGTCTGGGGTCGCGGGTTCTCAGCCAGTTCGCGGTCTCAAGAAGATCAGGCTGGCCGAGGCACACGCACAACCAGGCGCTCAGTCAACGTCAACGTTGGGCAGTTCCCTGAGCCTAGACAAGTCTCTCTTGCCTCGGGAAATATGGCACCATATCTTCACCTTCTGTCCGCCCAAGTCGTTGGGCAATTTGTTGATTGTCAACAGGTTGTTCAACCTCTACCTTGACCCTGCTTCCCCGTTTCGCGGAGGCGATGCTCCTTCTGGCACTCCCACTCCCGGCGCCGTCGTGCCCATGGCACCCAACGCCATCTGGCAAGTCTCGCGGCGGCTCTTTTGGCCACAAATGCCTGCCCCTCTCCGATCAAAAACCGAGCTTGAGATGTGGCAATTGGCATGCTCTCCCCGGTGCAAGGAATGTGGCAGACGCCATACACGGAGCTGGGCTTCGTCTTTTGACCCCCATCATCCCGGTCCAGGAACTGAGGGCGTGAGAGTCATTTGGGCTTTTGGCCATCGGTTGTGCGCTGCTTGCCTTCTCAAGACATCTGACAAGGTACGTATACCGCCCTAGCGATGGCATGGGGGATAGCGACGAGGCCGACTAACCCCTCGGTAGGAGCTCGATGTACAAATCTCGCCATCTATACCCTCTGCCATCATACCGGCGCTCCCGTTCGTCTTCGTCACATCAGATCGCCATGTTTTCTCGGCTACCGCGCTCGAGCACGGTCAGCTGCGGCCGGACGTACAGGTAACCAAGCTATTTTCAAAGACAGATGTGGAAGCCCTGCAGGAGGAGTTTACCCAGGTCAGGGACATGGGCCAAGGGACGGTGGGCGAGTGGCTCAAGGGCCTCCCCGGTCGAGGCAGCGGCCTGCTCCATGAAGCTTCGAAGTGGGAAAAGTGGGAGTCATCTGGCGGTGTTGTGAGAATGCGCTCACTGCTATATCCGGGTTATGAGAGAAATGTCTCAGTTTCTCTGCCTCGAAAACCATCAACAAATCCCTCTACCACCCCGTTTCCCGCCCAAGGGCGTCATGAGCGGACTGCAGAGGAGGCTGCGGAGCTAAAGGCGGCTAGAAAGGCCGAGATTGAGCGGCGCGCTCTGCTGCTGGAACCCCCACTGACGCCCGAGGTCCTCATCCTCCTTCCTGCCTTTCAAGCCGCTACTCAGATCGGCGCCCGACTGGATGATGACGCATGGGAGCGTCTCAAGCCGCGGTTATTGGCGCAGCGAGCCGAAGCAGAGAAGGTTCCGCAGAGTGAACGCGATGTCAAGTCCAGCGTCAAACCGGAACTCAGAAACCAACAGCAACTGAAGACAACTCTGACTGTCGAGAAGGAGGCCCGTGGCCGTCTCGACAAGGATTGGGAGGAGGTACAAGCTCCCCTTCGCGCCAAAATTGCTGGCTATGCAGATGAAGTTGTCAGAGATGGTTGGGAAAAAGGCAAGAAGGTCACGATAGAGAACTGCTCACGCTTCGCAGTGGACTCGCTCCTCTATGTCCGAGAGCGGTTTTATGCCGAAGTCGCGAAGGATGCCGCTGCTGCAAGGGTGGCCCGCAAGGCTGTTCCGATCGACCCCCCTGAAGGGCCCTACACTCAAAAGCTAACCCTGGAGAACATGAAGTGGATCTTTGACACCAAAATCAAGCCTCACACTGAGCCTCTACGGAAGGAACTCTTCTACTGCAGCGGTTGCGAGGGGAACTTCAAGCCATTTGGCTTCGAGGGCGTCATCCAGCATTATGCGGCAAAGCACACAAGTGCTTTCAGCCTCGGGAGCATTGTCGTACATTGGAGGGCTGAATGGCCAGAGCAACCGCCCTTCAGCGCAACAGCCCGACCTGCAAAGGCCCCCTTTAACCCGCACGCGCCGAGCGGGTTCCACGCCAACGGAGGTGCGCCTCTGGCTTCCAACTGCAGCTATCCACCTCCTGCGGGACCAGTGCCCCCGCCGCTGCCGCCCACTTATCCGCCGCCCATGGGATCCGGGTACACTCCATTAACGTACAGTGACCACTACCAGCAGCCGCTGCCGCTGCCATTGCTGCATCCTTACCAACCGCAACTCGGAGCTCTCCCGTTCGCACCGCAGACCGTTTATGAGCACCGGCCTTCCTACGCCACTCCGCCCGCCCCCTTTCCCGCTTACCGACCTCCAACAATGGCGTATCCTGCCCCGGCCGCAGACGTAGCGCCAACTTTTGTGCCTCCTCCAGGCGTTCGTAACGATTATCCGCATGGGCCGTATCCTGCGAACAATGCCGGGGTCCCCTTTGGCCCATCCCAGCCTCCGACCTATCCGGATCTCTATCGAACCAAGGTCGAGGATATTGCCCGCAATTCACGCGAGATCTGGCGGGTGTTGGGCGACATACGGGACCTTCCCGGATGCGTCAGGGTCTTCACGACGATTCATCACATGGTGAAGAGATTTAGGTCTAGATTCTACGAAACGCCGCCACTATCCATGTTCATCGACGGCTTATCTAACAATAAGGAAATGCGTCCCGTCCGGAACGTCAACGGGCTGGTTTGCAAGGCCTGCCGCCTGGGCCTCGGGAACGCGGCGTCCGTGGAGCAGGGTAGGAAGGACTTCTCACTACCACAGCTGGCAACCCACTTCCAGTCCAAGCACATCGAACGAATGCAGAGGACGCAACCGGCGCAGACGTCCCTAGACTGGGTAGTTGATATGGTTCTGGTGCCCGATCTTGTACTTCTTCCAAGTCTCGCTTCGTCGGCCAATGAGCTCCAGAAAGCCCTGCTGTTGGCCGCTTTCCCAGCTGCATTTACGGCGCCTCCCACTGAGCAACCCTACACAATTCACCGAGTGCATCAATATGAACAAGGCCCGGCCGAAAGGATTTATCACAAGGCAGCGAATGCTCGGGAAGGACCTCAGACGAGCGTTTGTCACGCTGGCCACTCGGGACCCTCAGAGTTCGGCTTTCGCACCGACTCCCGTGCTGCGAGTCAATCACCTCAGAGCGCAACGCCGGGACTGCCTTCAGAAAACGACCGTCAAGCGCATAGTGATAAAGTCAGGCACTCGCCTCAAAGTGCTCAACCGCACCGCATGCAAAATGGCTTCCATGGCAAGAACGAGGCTGGTAGAAATAGAGGTGGCAAACCGCAGGGCGCGGAGGGTACGACCAGGTCCGGAAAGCAGTTCAAGGCGGACGATGGGAGGAAGCCCGAAGAGACGAGCGGTAGCGCTATGCTTGCTCCAAGTCAGCCACGCACTCCATCCATGCGCCCGTCACTTACCAGACCAGAGCGGCACGAGACAGCAGTCGTCACGCAGGGCCGAGCATCCGAACTTCCCAGCATTCAGGTGCCGCACCAAATCGGGAAGGACTCGATGGCCCCATTCGCCAATGGTGGACAAGAGCCTAACATTATGGCAGCGTTGGAGTCCTACCCCGACCAGAGGCATTTTCCCGACTCAGGGGACCAGCAAAGTGCGCAAGATGCGGCAGCACACACCGTCACACGCGATTCTACGGTATTCGGGTCCGGTTCCCACACATACAGTCGGCCTGGCGACAGAGAGGGTCGAGCGTGGTCTCCTCCTATTCCGGCAAGCAGAGGCAGGAGGAGCCCAGGGGAGCGGCATGTCGAGCCCGTGTATCATTCTAGGCCAGAGGTAGTCGCGAGGCGTGAGGATATGGATTGGCCCCAATGGGCGCATGCTGGCTTCATCGATCCATTATCGCAACGTGAGGAGGATGAGCGTTTCGGCCGAGGGTGGCCCGGGGACCGAGGCCACCGCAGCACAGTACCACCGCCGCGGGAAGCAACGGACCGGAGATACTACCACGGCGACGACATGTGGATGCCACAGCCGCGGCAGGCGCCCGTCGAGGCATACGAGATAGTGCATGTCATTGATGAAAGCGGGGAGTATTACATCCGCCGGCCGGTGCGGCGGCATGAGCCGGATCCGGCACGGTATAGATATGAGGATCGCAGGATACGACATGATGCAGGTCCGAATTCTTCTGCTCTTGACTCGGTGTATGCCCCTGTCTCCCGGTCGGGTCTGAATCACGATGGGTTCCGAGACGGCGTGGGGCAAGACGGTTGGCCGGCTGGCCGACGGGCTAATCCGGCCTACTATGAAGAGTATGACCCCCGCTTTCCGGCCGCTTGAAAGGGTCTTGTCTCGACGGTACGATGGAACTATCTGATGGTTTGTGCGTGGCTGGGCGGAGGGATACGTCGGATGGGGACGCTTGAGAGTTGTTTGTATCTATATTTACCTGTACCGAAATGTATAGCAAACGAACTGGGTCAGTCGGGTCGTTGCGTCTAATGTTAGGCCTGGACTGGAAGAATAATTCATGTACCAGGTCTTATTCAAGGAATGGCTCAGCAAGGCTTGACATGTTTCATTTCCATCTTGAGGCGTAACATCAACATCCGCGGTGGCTTGCGGCTCTCGCATGAGGCAGTCTTGGCTCTGGGTGCAGCGCCACTCCCGCTGATCCCCGAAGCTTGGCGGACGAACGACGCCAGCCTTGGTTGCTTACTGTGATACGAAGTGGTCCAGCAACCACGCACAACAAGGGGAAATTCTCACTGCGTGGCAAGTGGTCTTCTGGTCGGCTCGGTCGGCCGTGACTCGTGAGCGCGGGCCTCTCATATGGGTGCGACGATCCGTTCGATCTTGGATTCCCACTAACTTCCGCCGCAGAATGCCCCCGGTGGGCCGCTGTTTCGGCCTGCTAAGTGGCCGGCGCAGAAAGACTTCCCCAGCCAGCCAGCGTCTGATGTTTCAGGCAACACAAAACGGCTGCAGTGGGGCCATGAACTTGGACTCTTCACGGGTACCATGTGAAAAGCTTGTTTGTTGACCAATCCGCGCCTTGGCATCGCCTTGCTTCAACACTGGTCGAGTTGGTTTGGACGTCGTGAGAGACTGGACTGGATGGAGCCACTGTGTCTTGTTCAGGGGATCGATCCTTGGGAGCCGATTTGCCGTTGCTCGTGGAGTATATATCATATCACACAGCTACATCTTCACATCTTCAAAGTGTTGCTTGTTCTAGGAGCTTCTTCAGTCCATCACACACTCTCTTGTTTGTGGTTTTGCTTGTAATCGGACCGTTTCTCTGGTTGATCCAGCCTTTTCACACCGGCGCTTCCAAGCACCTTCACAGATACACATTTAATATTGCACTGCCAAGTTGACCCTGGCCATCCTTCCGTTCCTTTCTCATACCCTCTTCCCCAAAACAACGCACCATGCGTGTCCGACACTTCTCGGCTATCCTCTTCAGCGGCCTCACCAGCACCTCCCCTCTGGCATGCCGGCAAGCCGCTACGAATACATCAGCAGCTCCCAGTGCCGGCGCAACCCCCGGAACCAGCTCCGGCTCCGGCGGCGTCGACATGGCCGCCGCCATCCTGGCCATCATGCCATCGTCCAGCTCGTGCTCGGGCGCCCAGTTCCCCGACGAGTGCCGGGCCGCCCAACAAGCGGCGCCCTTCATCACCAAGGCCTGCGCCGACCTGAGCCCCGGCGAGTGTGCCGCCACCGTCGCCCTCATGGGCCTCGAGAGCGTCGAGATGAAGGCCAAGCACAACATCAGCCCCGGCCGACCCGGCCAGGGCACCGCCAATATGATGATGCCCAATGTATGGCGCCCCTTTGAACCAACTCTTCCACTCGCTGCCTTGTGTGTGGCTAGGTTAGCAGATGGCTGATTTGTCGACTCCTTAGTTCGTTTCACAGTACGCCACATCCCTGTTTGGCGCCGATAAGGTCGCCGGCAAGTCGCCCGCCGAGGTCCTCTCCATGGTCACGCCCGACGAACACAACTTTGGCTCGGCCGCTTGGTTCCTGGCGACGAAGTGCACCGCCGACGTGCGGGCGTCGCTCAAGACGGGCACCGATGCCGGCTGGGCGGCGTATAATAAGGACTGCATTGGTGTGAACGGATCTCTTCCGGAACGGATGGCCTACTGGACCAGGGCCAAGGCGGCGTTCAACCTCTAGATGACTCTAAGGGAGTGAAGCAGGTCTGGTTTTGTTGCTGTAACGTCACACAGATTATACCATAGACAGGCGTATACGATGAACAAGATACCCGTTCCCGCTATATGTCTGCCACGCAAATTGCCCACCGTGTTAGAGACCTCAAAGGCAAGCGTCAACGACATCCCTTCCTGACATTGTAAACGGGCAGTATGCGAGAATTCTTCAGCTAGAGACTTCCTGCACCTTGCTAGTGATGTCAGCCCAGGTACCTAGGTATGTCTGATGGGAAGGAATGTCGGAGCTTACCGTTCAATAACGGAAGACACGAGACCCTATAAGCCACCCCTCCCCCCTTCCTCTCTCCAGGTTCCATACCCCTCCTTTTTTTCGTTCCTCGCCCGTTCAGGCTCCTCCAAACAACCTTAGAAGTTCCTGCTTCGTGAAATCTGGAGCTGATGCCGGCGATTCTCTGGATACCGTCTGGCCTCTGAAGCCAAAAGTCTCCGCAGCAATTCTTGGCCCAAACAACCGGCCGGCGGAGGCCATTGCGGAGTGTGATTGATGGCTGCTGATGGGGCATCGATGGGACTCATAGAGGCCTCCCCGCATCCGTCCCGCGAGACAATCCTGCATCTTCATGGGGGCGACTCAGCACAGTCAGCGGGAAACAGAAAAGCGCTGATATGCCAACGAGATGATACAGTCCCTTGATAGGAATCCGCCGCGAGAGGAGGGGTATTAAGCATATCGACATACACAGATGAATCTAGAAGGAGAAAGACTGACGCCGGGACACTCGAGGAAATACGCTTTTCCGAAACTGCCCTTCTTCACCCAGGCCAGGCGTCTAATAGCAACGCCTCCTTGACCTCAGCCTGCTCCATTCAAGTCCAAGCCATAAGGAAACAAACCAGCACCTCCCGGCAATGGTTGCTGTTGCTGTTCTGGATTGCCGGAAAAGAACTGCAAAGACTCGCCGCCAAAGTTTGCAGTTTGTGTGTAACTGTCAAACGAGTCCTGAGCACAGCGTCAGTTGGAGTGGCGGGATGAGGGATGAGGGTTGAGGACGTCCTTACCCAGTCGAAATTGCTCATAAAATCCATGTTACCACTCGGCATGGTGTCAAACATGGCCAACGGCGACTGGCCGCCCTCAAAGCCTAGCATCGCGTTGGAGAATTCCGGTGCGGCCAGATTTCCCATACCGCTACTTGTGCCCGGCCCCAGGCTTGGGCTCAAGCCTGCATTGGCCGAGTCCAAACCCAGGTTGAACGCCGCGTACGGCGCGTCCACCGAGGCGGATCCCCCGCCCAAGGGAGCGGTCGACACCGGCCCCCCGGAAAGCATGCCTCGTGTCCCGGCTGCCGAGTGTTTCGACTGCAACTCGCTAGACCTTCCGGCCCCAGTCGGCTCCGTGGCCAGTGGCCTTTCGACCGGACTGGTGGGTCCATCAGCACCTCCGAAGCTCTTGATTTTGGCTAGCATGATCTCGATAGTATTGGCGGCCTTGACGGCTTCGATGGAGGTGTCGGCCAAGCCCTTCCAGATTTCCGTCGTCATCTCGAGGCTATTGATCATCTCCTGGCGCTGGGCTCGGGACCAGAAGTACAGGCTCTGCGCGTCTTGGTGCGCTGCCGACCTCTGGCTCACGTTGTCGAAATGCAGGTCCAGCGCGATGAGCATGGCAGGAAGAACGAAGTCCTTGGTCGCAATCGATGTGAAGAACCACTTGACCGAATGTAGGCGCCCCTCAGGCTGCGTCTCCCGATGCAGCCTCGTCAGGTGCCGCAACGCCTCCAAAGACGCCTCGATGGCGGTGCGCCGCGAGTGAGCGTATCTGGGGTTGTGCCTCGCTCGCGGGATGTATTTCCTATGAAGCAAGCACATGATTTTGAGGTAGAGAACATCCATGTGGACGCGCGCCATAACAACGTTCAACGGGTCCGATGAGCCCTCGATGCGCTGCATCCTCAGGTGGAGAGGCAGCTCAGCCCTGAGGTCGCGCAATTTGGCATCGAGTCGAAGGATCTCGTCATAATGCACCTGGTTCTTTATCCGGCCTGTCGCTTGCAGGATGGTGCCGAGGTGCGTGGAAAACTTGACCTTCGCATTCATGTAGCTGACGGGCGTCGGCTCGGTGCTGGGTCTCGAGGGCGGCAGCACTTTCGTGTCTGGCCCGAATTCCTCGTCGTAGAGGTTGTGGGGCAACTCTGTGTCATAGTCGTTCTCTGATATCATGCCGGGCAGTGATAATTGATGTGAGAGGAAGACGTCGAGCATCCGAAGGAGAGCCCAGTTCCTACGTCTCATCTCCTGTAATCCAGATCAGAATGAGAGTGAAAGCCATCATACAGCCAGTGATAACGGCAGGGGAAAAGGAGAAAATTGAGCTTAACGTACCGCCTCAAATGGTGTCAGTTCGGGAAACGACTTGCCATCGCGATGGTAACCCATCCGAAGCGCGATTCTCACGACTATGGATCCCAGGAGCCACAGACCCACATCGCTATCCCAGCGAGACGAATACTCGCAGAAGCAGTACATCAGCAGGGCCTCAAGAGTATGCTGTGACGGTCGCGTGTAGTCGCCGGCGATTAAGCACTGCACTGTCCTCAACCGGTACTCGTTCGCCAGGTCAAGCACGCGGCCTTTCCATTCGGGCGGCTCATCTCCGACCTTGTGGTAGCTGAGCATAGCCATGCACAGGATCGAATATAACAAGGCCAGCCACATGATGGGAGTCTTGGGCGGGTCTTGCCAGTGGTCTCGAAGCTGCTGATAGAATGTCGGCTGGTGAACAATGCTGCAGGCGCTTTCCATGTTGGCGAAGAACCTTGCGCACAGAGCCAAGACGGTCGACTTGGGCGGCAGCTCTGCTCTGAGTTCGACCTCGGTGGCAGGAGTGGCGCCCATCAGCAAGGTTGGCGGTTGTTTGGCATTTGGGGGTTTGGTCTGTTTGATTCTCTCGTAGCTCTTCTCCAGGTCCTTTTTATGGTTCGCAAAGTAGTTCCTGACCTCTGCGATATCGAGGAGGATGGTGTGCCAATGCTCCTCCCCAAGATAGATGTGCTTTGAGCGCACGACATCCATCTTCAAGACCCCAAGGGACTTGGCGAGACCTTCGTCAATATCACTCTCGTCGTCATCCTGCATTGCGCCGTCATCGTGCCCCTCGAGTTTGAGCGGCAAGGAGCCGCTGTCTGCGGCAGACGGCGATGCGTTGGAAGCAGCGCCGCCAGAGGATATTGAGGAGGAGCCGCGTAGCGAGGGGACGTCAACGTTGGCTCCCCCATGCATCAAGGACAAGACTAGGCCCTCGAGCCTGTCGATGCGGTTTTGCATGTCATCCGGAGTGGGCTCCCCTTGACTTTGGTTCTTCCTGCGGGACACTGGAGTGGCGTACGAGCAGGAGAGTGTGTCTGCGCCCTCACGCTTGACACAGTTGGTGCATGGGTGAGACCTGTCGCACTTCCTAAACCTTCGTGTCAGTAGATGGCGACATGGGGACAGGTGGTAGGTGGGACTCCGTGGCGGCGGCTTACAGTCTGGGCGAGACCATTAGCTGAACTGTACGGCAACAAGCGAACGCGGAAACATGCATGGAGGTAGCTCACTTTCTCGTCCGGCAGGGGTAGCAACTGAGAGGCACCCTGTTTCTCTTGCGGACAACGCGATATTGAGGTTCTGGCGACCGGCCAGTCGACGACGTCGTCGTCGATGGCGGTGTCGGCGTCATTTTGGGCAGCGGCGGGCGGGGGGACGGACCGAGCGGTCAGATCACACTGCAAAACCGGGAATCACCTCAAGGCCGCAGCAATGGTTACTCTCCAAGCAGTCGTGAAGTCTGTTGCCTCCCGCGATGACCAGAGCCTGTCCGAAAGCGAGCTCGAGAACACTGGGGAAGAACTGAGGCAGTGCGCAGTGATCCCCTGGTGGAAAAACCGGGAAACGTCCGCAGTTCCTTCAAAACCAAGAATCCTGTCAGCCCCTCGTAGGACTTGCGCACCAGAATATTCGGTCTTGTCGCGGCGCACTCTGAGTCACTGGTAGCGACACTGCCGAAAGAAAATTGATCGTCTGGCCTACAACTCGGCCTTGTCAGGGTCGTTGAGGACGTGAGAAGCAGGCACGAGCAATCAAGTCGCTGGAGTCGTCGGTTGCGGCTTCGGTTTACTATCGCGCAGGCACATGCGGAGAGTCAGAAGTCGATAGAATGGCAATATTAAAGCTAGCCGCGATGAAATACGTGCGATTAGATAAAGACAGATGACAGTGAGATGAGGTGCGATTAGATAAAGACAGATGACAGTGAGATGAGGATGATGTTAGCAGTGGAAGCCTGCCGTCGCGATGGTGCGGGATGGGAGTCGAAAGTCAGTGGGGCATCTTGAGGTGGGGGCCGGTTGGCTGCAAACGGCCAAACGTTCCGTTTTGTTCACAATAAAGGGCCATATGGGCTAGATCCCAATGAAATCTACCCATACCATGCAGCTGAATCCTCCATCAGGCCTGGACTGGAGTCGCTGGACGTTGATCATCCTGCGCTCAGCAAGTCGAATTCTCTCGGCAAAGGAGCTCTGGTTTGCCCAACACCACCAGCCCTGTGAACAAGCCCGGGAGATCAAACCTGCCTCCTACGACGTCAATAGCCGGGCAGACTTCGAATCCGAATGCCTCAAGGTAATTTGCGTGAGCCTGGAACTGGACCATCACGTCAAAGAACTGTCTGGTCGAACTGTGCCGTACCAGATAATAGAAAGCCGAGATAAGATCAATACCTTCCCCGGAATGCCTGGTAGCAACTGCTGTCAACTCACCAACAGAATCACTATAACACCAAGACTGCTGACGCGTTCAAAGGAACCCGGCGGCAACGAAAGCACCGATCAATTCAGACGTTCATGTCCTCGGTTACTCCGTACTCAGTACTGTCACTCCCACCAACCACAGCGAACCAATGCTGAATGGACAGGGGCTTATTAAGCGCTAACTCCGACGCAAATATGAGTCATACGGTGAACCTCACCCAGCATTGCTGCAAACTGCCGAAGGTGACCATCGACTGCGCTGTTACGCATACGCTAGCACACCGCTTATGAAAAGGTCCCTGTTGCTCCATACAACGGCCCGACTGGGCGATCGTTTAACTTTCGCAGAACGGCGTCGTAGAGAATGTCTCGATGTTCTTTGCGCGAGAACATCGATAAGTCCGCGTGGCGATCGATCACTGATCGCTCTCCAAGACATCCTGTTGGCATTGCCGGTCAGGCGCAAGTGACCGGTGTGCTTCATGATGCCCCTGCCGAGACGTCCCCGTTCGCCTTCACACTATACGGCTTCAGGAAGTCGGCGTTGTTCTCCAGCTCCTCCTTGACCTGTCCCACCGTCAGCATCCATACGCACAATGCTTCGCCAGGAAGAGATGGGGGCAAAACGCACAATGTCGAGGCCTCCAACCAGCTCACCATCAACCCAGAGCTGGGGGAACGTCGGCCAATCGGCAAACTCCTTCAGCCCCTGCCGCACCTCATCGTCTGCCAAAATATTGAAGAAGCCGTACTTGACAGCATTGTCGCGCAGAATCCCCACCATCTGTCGCGAGAAACCGCACTTTGGCTCGCTGGGTGTGCCTTTCATGAACAGCATAACAGGCGCGGCTTTGACCAGGTCGCCGAGGCGTCTGAAAAGCTCCTGCTTCTTCTTCTCCGGGTCTTCTTCGGTCGTGACTTCGCCCTCACTGTTGCCGCCCGCCCCCGCTCCGAGCCCATTCGCCGAAGTTGTCGTCGCTGCGCCAGCCTTGCTCGCATGGCGCTCGATGGCGTCCCGCACCTTGACCGCGCTGCTCCCGCTGACTGTCTCCAATACCTGTCCGTTCCGAATGAGGACGAGAAATGGCACGGCGGTCACGTTGTAGGCCTCGCTGATGTCGGACAGATCTTCGGCATTGATCTTGACCCACGATGTCGACGGCGGCTCGGTCACGGGGTATTCGGAAGCCAGCGTCGAGAGCACGATCGCCATTTGGGCGCATGGCGCCGCCCATGGCGCATGGAAAGAGACGATCAGAAGCGTGGATGGCAGCAGCGACGAGACGTGCTGCTCCCAGTCCTCCACGCTGGTGATTTCCTTGATGCTAGACATGGCGAGAACTTGAACCGGAGATCGAGTCGACGGGGCCGTCAGCCAGAAAGATGGGTCGTACTTGGAGAGTGTGGTTCGTGTCTTGAAGCGACTGAAACCACGAGTATTAGCAGTCGGTTGTGCGAACTATGGTAAGATGGGCTTGTTGACTTGTGACTGGGCGCTTCTGATAATTCTGGTCAGTGTTGGCCACCCGTTTGCTGACTTGCCCCGCCATCAAAGCCTGGTCAGCCGATTACGGATAAACCCCGCTGCTGCAAGTTGTACGCCCCCATTGGTCGCGAGCCGTTGCGTCATTTCCACGGCTTCATCCGCCTTCCTCGCGGTTCCCTACTGTGAAGCGTTGTTACGGAAGTCAGAGCGTCACATGTACTGTATAGTATCGAACATCTTGAAGCTACCGGCGATGGAAACTACCAGGGACGCAGGTTGGCATATCCCCACAAAAGTCGACAACATGACGGGTAAGCAAATGCTACGTCAACTATGTGTCTGTTCATATAAATACTATATCCGTGTTGCAGCTGCGCCATTCTTCGAACCCCTTCAACGACGTGTGGTCTCATGGAGGACCGGGGTTTAACCGGCCAATTGCGCTGTGGGGGTATGCCGGACCATGGCCTTGCTCCCAGCCACTCGCCTTTGCTCACTCATCATATCCGCCGTTATTTCCTTGTGGGAGACCTGATTTGTGGTCTTGTACGTACATAGTAACTTTCATGGTCAAAAACCAGCGGCCACGCCCGGATCTGGGCCCAAGACAAATTCTTGGCCTTCTTGGCATCCGACGTCGTCCGCATCCATCACCGTCTCGGCCCTCCACCATCGATTTAGCTTTTTCATTATTCGCCTGTCTTGAAAGCTCTTGGCAATGTCGGCTCAGGAATATTATCAGCAAGGCCCGCCGCAAGGCTACAGCAATCCAGGGCCCTACCCTCAGCATCCTCAGCAGGTAAGGAAGCCGCCTTCTTTGCTGGTTACGCGCCTGCTGACGGGAAGCTCCCTTCTCTTAGGCGTACGCTGGCCCGGCGCCGCAGCAGGGCTACTATCCGCCCCAAGGCCAAATGCAGTATCAGCAGCAGCCGCCGCCTCAGAAGCAGAGCGGCGGCGGTGATGGGTGTCTCAAAGGCTGTTTGGCGGCGCTGTGCTGTTGCTTTGTCTGTGAGGAGGGCTGCGAGTGCTGCGCGGAATGCTGCGAATGTTGCATGGACTGCTAGACACACTCAAGATTTCATTGCTCTTATGTACGGAATCTCTGTCCCTTCCTCCAGCAATATCTTCCTTACTTTGAGGCTGGGTTGTGAGTTGGATGTATTGCACTCCGTACATGTACGTATCTGGGATATTCCAAGCGACCACCCGGGAAGGTAAACGTGCAATAGCGAGGTGATTGGAGATACCAGTCGTTGAAAATGTGCTGACACCTGCAGATGAGAGAAGTGAATCCTACACAGTAGAACGGGAGGAGTTCTTCAATGTGGGCCACCTGTAACTTACCTGAAGTAATCCGTACTTACGACTGACTGCGGGGTACCGCCAAGACTTTTGTTTGGGAGCTCCTCCTGCACAGCCTCTCGACGTCTGCAAGCGCTGAAAGCTCTCCTCATCCCACCTTCTCCATGAGCCGAAGAGGAGAGCCGCGCCAAAAGTGCTACCTCCTGTCCACGATTCTCGCTTCTGACTTCTGGACCCTCTGTTCCGATACCTAGCGGGAAGCGACCGACTCGGGTCCCACGAAACAATGGCGTCGCTCAATCTCTCGACACACGGCCCCTCGATCAGGAGCAGCTACCAAGGCGTCATCAACGGCCCTGCCGCCTCGTCGACCTCGCCAACCACCGCGCGATGGGCTCTCTTTACCGTGCAGGCGCCGCTGCTGAACGCTTTCCAGAATACCGGCGCAAAGGAGAGCATCTTGAAGGTCGAGAGCACTGGTGGTAAGTGCAAAAGAGCATAGCCCCGCTTTCTCTTTGGGACACTCGCATGCGCCCAGCGTATGGTCGCACATCGTCCAGACTAACTCCCCAATTCTTTGCGCAGACGGCGAACTTGCCGATCTTGTCGAAGAGTTCAACGAAGGCCGCATTCAGTTCGCCTTCGTCAGAGTCAAGGACCCAAATACCGGCCTTCCCAAGAATGTCTTGATTGCTTGGTGCGGCGGAGGCGTCCCCGAGCGCACCAAGGGCTATTTCACGAGCCATGTCGCCGCCGTTTCCAAGGTTCTTCACGGTTACCACGTTCAGATCACAGCGCGCTCTGAAGCCGACCTCGTTCCCGAAGATATCATGCAGAAGGTGGCCGACGCATCGGGCGCCAAGTATTCGGCCGGGACATCTACCCCGTCCCCTGCAGTCGCGCCCCCGCCAATTGCAAAGAAGCCTGTTTTTACCCCCACGACGTCCGGTTCCGGGTCTTCCTTCAACCCGCTCGTTGCTTCGCGCACACAAAGGCGGGCTGATGCCGACGACGGCGGCTGGGGCGCCGACGCACCCCCGGTCACACGCACCGAGCTTCAGAAGGTCGAGTCCGCTTACAAGCCGACCAAGGTGGACATTGCGAGCCTGCGAAAGAACAAGGACGAATCCCGGTCAAGCGCGCCCTCAGGGCAAGACGAGCGGCCCAGTGATGTAGTCAAGGGCGGCTATCAGCCGGTCGGGCGAGTCGACATCGCTGCGCTCAGGGCGCAGGCGAAGGAACAGGATGAGCGTCCCACCGCGGTAAAGGGCGCCTATGAACCCGTCGGCAAGGTTGACATAGCTGCCATCCGGGCAAGGGCACAGCCTCGGCCAGCCGAGCCGGCGGAGGAGTCAGCGCCGCGAGAGAGCTTTGTAGAACGCAGCGCTGCCTTTACGCCATCGGAGCGGCTTACCGAGCTGCCAAAGCCCAAAGTTGCCAAAAAGTTTGGCGCCACGCCTTTCGCGGGCACCAAAGCTCCAACTCCTGTCGGCCTGGGTTTCGGTGCTCTGTCAGCTCCGGCGCCGCCGCCTGTTGGCGCTGCCAGCCGGACGTTTGCTGATCAGGGCGGCAAGACCCCGGCCCAGCTCTGGGCTGAGAAAAAAGCGAAGCAAGCCGGCGCAACCCCGAGTGCTGCGTCCCCGGCAGCCACGTTGCCGATCACGGCCCAGAAGAGCGGCAGCGAGTGGAAGAGCGGCTATTCCGGCAAATCTTGGGCAACGGCACCGACCCCCGTTTTTGGCCGCGGCGGCGTAGAGAAACAGAAGACGGGAGGGACCGAGCAGTCGGAGCCGGAGGCGCAGCAACCTGCCGTCACAGGTGGAAGTGTCTCGGCACTGCTCGACAAATTCAAGGGCGCGGCGCCTATGGGCACCGCAATTCGGTCCACCGCAGGCGAGGTTGACCAGAGGGAAGAGGAACCAGCCGCGCCGCCGCCGCCGCAGATGGACAGCCGTCCTGCCGGTGGCTTTGCTCTCCCTGGTCTGCCGTCTCGGCCTGCTGCTGCGAACCAGGAGGAGGAAGACGAATCCGAGGTTCCGCCGTCCATCCCGTCCCGCAACTATGAGGAACGCGAGCCATCGCCTGTTCGGGTCGCGATGCCGGTCCCTCGTAGCGCTGCCACTGAAATCGAACCGGCGGAACAGAGCCTTCCTCCCCGACCTGTGCCCGTTCCGCAGGGGCTTCCAAAGGAGGAGGAGCTGCCCGCTGAGCCCGAGACTCACGATCCACGAGCCGCGGCCATCGCTGTCGCGTCTGTTGCTAGCGAGGCGGCAGACCGCGCTGCAGACGGCGGGTCAGGGGCGGCCGCTGGGCCAACGGGTGGCAGAAAGGCCCTGATTCAGTACGACTACGAAAAGGCCGAGGACAACGAGATTGATTTGCGGGAAGGCGAATATGTCACCAACATCGAGATGGTAGACGATGACTGGTGGATGGGCACCAATGCTCAGGGTGAGAGCGGTCTGTTCCCCAGTAACTATGTTGAGCTGGTGGATGATGATGAAGAGGCTGTTGCCCACGAACCGGCTGCGGCCGCTCCGGCTCCGGCTCCGGCTCCCGCCCCTGCTCCTGCGGAACAGGCGCCCGAGGCCAATGCCGATGGACCCACGGCGACGGCGCAGTTTGATTATGAAGCCGCAGAAGACAATGGTATGTAATCTTTCTCGTGTTGGCGCGTCTTTTGAGTGAGCAATACTAACCGACTCGAGTAAGAACTGAGTTTCCCAGAAGGAGCCAAGATTACAGGCTTGGAATTCCCAGACGAGGACTGGTGGTTTGGTCACTACCAGGGGGCGTCGGGCCTTTTCCCTGCCAACTATGTCCAGCTTGATTCGTAACTTGAACGATGGGTGATGCGCTGGCAGGCGAGTGGATGATGCGTATGTGGAACAGTCCGTGCCTTAGCTAGAGCAGCCTTCTTTGTGTTTAATGCCCTTCCCGGAGGCCAGGGCAGGAAAAAGCGGATTAGAAACAGGATGAGATTCCACCGTCATCTTGGTGTCGTTGTGTGCTTGGTCGGTGCGGTTATGTCTGCATCAAGACAGGTAGATGTGCTCGAGGCCCGCAGAAATCAAGTGCATGAATCAGAAAGGCAATGCAAGCTCGAGTGGGCTCCATAGGCTGGTCAGCTTCCAGGAATCTGCACCATCAGCTTCTTAAAACTTCAGTCTGTGCTGTTTTCTCTAAGGTACTTCACGGTATGGACGGATGATGATCTCTGTGAGCGGGGGCCGGACTCACTCGGGCCTCATCGGCAACACCTCCACTTCCACCTTTTGAGCAACGACAATTAGTCCATGCCGACCACACATCATCCAACCTTCCTACGCAGCATCGGCGATTCTGTAAAGTCCCATCTCTTTTATTTCCGTCATATTGGTGAATGATGCCTAGGCAAGCATAGAAGCCAACCCAATAATGTACGCGCACACTCCGCCTCCACCGCCGCCGAAACCGCCCGGGAGCCATGATGTAAGCCGGATGAGCACGCCAGCCAGCGGACCGTCGCCGCCACCTCCACCATTGCCCGAAGCCATCGCGGCCCATGTGGGCTCCGCTGTGTGTGCGGCGCCGGCAGAGCCCAGAGCCGGAGCACAATCTCACGAGGTTGAGGATCTCGGTGACCAATGGCTCCCTAAGTTCCTGGAGGATAAATCGTACGTGTGTTCACGCATGACATTGCTTAGTTAGGGTTGCCATCATCACTCACTCACTCACGCCTCTTTTTACGTTCCTGCAGCAAACAAGATCTAGCCGACATCCTCGCCAACCACACTCTCCTAGCGGCATTGACGCACTCGCCGCAAACCATGCACCCGTCGCTCCGGCATTCGCACGGAGGCTTGCAGGCGGCGCTGGCCGACAACATGTCGCTCGCCTCGCTACTGGCCGACGCGGAGCGCCGCCTGGCCCACCAGCGCGGCCTTGCCCAGGCGCAGCTGCTGTCGACGCACGCGCTCGAGCGCCAGTGGCACGCCAAGCAAGGCGAGATGGACCACGCGCTGGCCCCCTTTGCGCCCGCGAGCCTGTATCAGCGCCTGGCGCAGGGTGTTGTGGAGCAGGAAGGAATATGCTATGCGCTCGAGGAGAGTTTTCTAGAGGGTGGTGGAGGAGGAGGAGGAGGGGATGGGGCTGGGCTTGCAACGGAACGCGAGGCTGCGGAGTGGGTTCGGAGGTACAGGGAGGCGAAGAAGCTTTACTACTTGCGGCAGGAGAGGAAGGAGAGGTGGGATGAGGGGCGTGTTGGTGGGTGGCGGTGATGGGTTATGCAGAAGAGAGTTTACAGCATCTCGAGTGTCGCAGCCAGGGTGTCCACGATGGGTGGTTAGTGAGGGGGGTTGGCTAAAGGGATACCGTCCGGTTACAAGAGACATGGTTCACGTCCATTCGAGGCTCACATGCGCATAGTGATGCTGCCAGTCTGGTTGGGGAAGTTGAAGGGGGGGCAGGGTAGTCTTGGATCAGTTAACAATGGAACATCCCTTCCTTGAGGGGGATCATCAGTTTTTTTTGGGGGTTTTTTGACAAGGAACCTCCTCCTATTCAAGCTATCCAAGCTCGACTGTATGAGATTTTCAAGGAGCATACAAGGTATATATAGCATTTTGGTCCATCCGAAGTGTGTACAACTGGTATCAGATCCTGGTTTATCTCTTAACGTGAGACTTGGTACGGGAGCGAGGCAAAATTGTCTGGTAGTTGATCTTCTTCTTTCTCGTCTTACTAGTCACCCGCAGCTCTCTCGATCGATGGAACCCCTGCATGTGACATGTTCTAGAGGCGTCAGTTGGTAAATAGCTTCAATCCCTATCCAGGTCGTCTCGCTACCGTCACCTCTTCTTTTCAGCGCAAGGAACAACACCAGCAGCGGCCGTCTTCTTACGAAAACCTTCGCGATTGCGTTCGGGTTAGGACCGAACGAGCCCGCAGCGATCACGTCAAACTTCCGACACTTGACGAATTGCAGGGCGGCCACGCTCTCTCCCACGTGTCCTTCACGGCGTTGACGATAGTGTTATACTCATCGTCAGAAACTTGCCGCCGAAGAAGACGGCCTTTGGGATCATGTCAGCGGCTGCGCCAGCCCGGACTTGCCGTTAAAAAGTGGCGGGAACTTGGACACAGCGGCCGGGACATCGTTGCAGATTTGTACAACTAGTGATTATAGATATCTTATTTATTCATGCGGTTCATGTATATACAGTACCAAGGCTAGGTTTAGGGTTAAGCACGGAGTGCTTACCTTCATAGTATGGGAGAAGCTTGTCCTTGACTGACTTGGGATATTTTTCGCCCCTCCCAAAGAGTGCAACAGGAATGGGTGTCGTTTTGGAAGACGTGATAGTGCGTAAACGAGTGTGTGAGTGAGATGAGCTCAACTAACGACGTAGATGATTTTAGACGGAAGGAATTGTACCAGTCAGGCAGCCGGATGTACGTTGATATATCGGATAGGAAAGAAAGAAGTGATATAAGATCCGCGGCACCAATGGCTCCCTTATATGGATGGATGGGAAGCAGGGACGTCTCCTCTCTTGCTTTACTGTTTCCTGCCTGGGGCCTTCGAGCCGTGTCCCCTTGCTACCCAATTCTGCCACGACGATGGCATCGTGTTTGCAGAGCTCAGCTCGAATCCATTAGTTCGGGCGCATTTTGGCACTGTGCGGCGTCGGACGGGAGAGTTGGCAAGCCATTCGAGCTGCACGGTGAGAGGCCGAGCACTGACTCTCCCTCAAGCACTCTGGGCTAAGGATGCCGCGTCAAGATAATTGAGGTGCGACTTGAAGATAAGGTATCCGACTGAGCCGCGACTTGGTGAAAGATAGATCTAGAAGTCGCCAACCAGGACGTCAAGATGTGCAATCAACTGCCTCACTAAATCCTGTTGTGGTGAATGGACTTCGAGTTGAGGAAGCCCATGCGCCTCATTCTGCGCTCCGGGTTCGCAAGGTAGCCATGACCTCTTCCCTCTGCCCTTTATACGCCCGTGTGTCGTTTGAGTCCATGACCCGACCAAGCCTGAGAGGGCACAAACATGTCCCGTATAAACTCAAGCGCAACATGCGAGCGGACACCAAGCGGCCGGTGACAGCAGCCGATGTCCGCGGGTATACATCATCATCGTCTATAAAATACTGAACGGACTCCTCTTCATCTCCGGGCTCCGGGGACTCATGGGAAGGGCGAATAGTTCCTCCTCGTTGGCCTCCTCTCCATCTCCAAACCTTGCGGCAGTGGCCGGTGCTACCGCGCCCCCTACAATTGCATTCAGCGATCCAACGCCGCCGCCGCCCGAGCCCAGGATTGCTGATACAGATATGCCCGAAGCCGGTGGGGAAACCGACGTGACCAAGGGGTGCGTTTGCGGCCCTTGGGCGCTTTTTGCAGCTGCTGAGACGGTTAGCGGCATGGCTTTCGCTGCTTTCTTCTGCCCCTAGATCTCGCTTCTCCCACGCCAAAGCCATATACCCGTATTTCGAACAAGACACAGGTGAGCAAAGTGCATACCTTGACTAGCAGCGGCCAGCTCTGCCGGGCTGGTCGCGAGTTTTAGCCCCCTGAGCTTCTCCCCTAGCCTGCCTCCTAGGGGGCTCCTCGGGCTCGCCGGGCCGGCCGGGTTTTGGGGGATAAGGAGTCTTGTCGACTGCGGCAGTCCCGGGTCGGGCACCAGTCCAAAATGGTCGACAATCCACTGCAGCTCCTGCAGGGCCATCTCGAGCCCGACGCTCTCGCCGTTCGTGCGCATCTCGGCCTCGATCTCGGCCCGCAGCTCCGCCACTCGTTTCTTCGCCCACATGGTGTGCAGCACGCCGCGCCGTCCGGCATCTTGTTTGCTTGTCAACTCCGCGGGGAAGATGGCGGGCAGGGGCTTGGTCCGTAGAATTGTTGCGCGGGGCTCGCCGCTTCGGCCTTCGCGGGCGATGCTGACCAGAGTTGGGATAGGAGCGCCGGGGGGCAAGAGGTAGTAGACGCGTTGTATGTTGTCGTTGCTGCTGGTTTCCGGATCGACATCCCAGACCGGGAGCACCGCCCCTTTGCCCTCCCATGACACGTCCCAGCCACCACCACCACCACTGCTCTGCTCGTACCCTCTACCGGAGCCGGCCTCGTCTTCTTGCTTTTGAACCGAGGCGTTATCATCCCACTCGACCATAAGAATCTTGGTTCCCTCGTTGCGCTTGTCCGTCTCGAACTCGAAGCGCGACCGGGCCAGGTTCGACGACGGCGAGGTGGGTGTCTCGACCACGTCCAGGGCCTCGGGCGGGTCAGGCGCCGTCGCCAGCGTGCCGGTGGTGGTCATGGCGCAGCTTCAGGAGCTCGGGTGTTAAGGTTGGGTAATCAACGCAACCGCGATGGATATGGAGCTTTACTGGGTTCGCCTTGGTAGCGGCCGTAGTATGGGGTTTCGAGTTGGCCTTCCCCGGGCAATCAAAGGGAAACCGAATGTAACAGCCAATAAAACTGCCCTTATCACGCCGGTCCGTGCAAGGCCGGGAGACGATCAAGCCCGGCGAACACTGCCAGGACCCCGTGCTGAATGGTACCGCTAGCAAGCGCGTCGCCGCTGGCAGACAAACAGACAACTGCGAGTGCCGCCCGGGAGAGTGGTAGCAGCTCGGCGCAGGTTAATATGAAACGCGCAGGGAATCGCGGAGAGGGGCCCTCAAAATCCCAAGCTTGGTTGAGCGGCCCGGAGACGAGTGCCAAGGCAGGGCGGAGGTGTGGAATGAAGTCCGCAAGAGCAATTGACGGTTACGAACAAGGAGGCTGAAGGTGAGTGAGAGAGAATGAATTCAACTTTTTAGGAAAAGAGAGACGGCCCGGCTTCATTCGGGGTGAAGACGAGCCCAACGCAAAAGTAAGATACTCGACGGGAGAGGTTGGAGCCCCTCATGACCCGAAGAACCTCGCGAAAGAGCTTCCCCCACCCTTCGTTAAGGGAGCTAAGTTAAGGTTAGGCAAAAGGCCGGGGGAGCCGGTGGCCGCAGCTGTCTTCTGGGAACCGCACGGCCATTCAAAAGACGCTGTAACTGGCGCCCGAGGCCACAAGGGACAAGCTTACAATGAACAATACCCTGTACCGTTTCGGAAGACAATTGTCTTGGCTGCCAACGAGATCGCGTCTTCCTGCAGGGAGATACGATGACCACCTACCTCCGTACCCCCTAAGGATACCCCGTAGCCCGGTAGTCTCCGTGGGTATGAGACCTATCCGTCATGTAGGCCAGATGAGACTTGATGGCAGTTATTAAACCGATAATCCAGTCGAGACGTGGCGCATGATAGCACGTTGAGACCTCTGATGATGAGAGAAACCAGGTCGGCCTTCTCGCTTCCGATATCCCCTCCTTCCAGGTCGTTGCTGTTAGGTGCAGCGAGAAAAAGGTGAGCCTGATCAGTGATGACGACGGGAAGGGAAAGAATGCAAGCGACCCAGGCATTTGGGGGAGAAGCCCAATGAGCGACCTCCGCTACCATTAGCGCCACTGCATGAGTTGCCAAAAATAGATATGCTCGAGCCGCTTGGCGGGGAGACCCAAGGCATGTGGGGACTTTTGAGAAGATCGTCCCCGACCAGCGACGTCCACTGTTTGACTGTGAACTTTCAGTTTTCTCGAGCGTCAAGATTCTCGGAAGGTGTCGATGAAGAAGCCAAACAACATGTTCCTCGGAACACAGCCAATTTTTTCAGCCAACGGCCTTCCTCCCACCTCTCCCGGTGGCGTAGCCTCACATTCCTGTTCCCGACGGTAACTCAGGAACAAGCCGGAGGGACGTCGCCGACGCCATACCGAATCCAATGCAAGATTGTATACCCAACTGAGCTCGAGAGGTAGTTCTGCTCCGGCCAGAAGTGTGCCAGCACGCGTGGTGATCGCCAGGAGTTCAGAAGTTGAATCCCAATCCCCTAGCTTCATGCTGACGCAGCCCCGCCTCTTCCAAGGAAGGGATTGTTTTCTTCCAATAACCATGTCAGTAATCCTTGAATCCTGTGTTTCAGTGACAGCTATCGTCGTTCTTGTCCAACTGTGCTCCTTCTGGTATTGTTGATATTGATCATCCTGGTTGCTGTTAGGAGGGAGTCTTGGCCCGTTTAGAGCTGATCAGCCAAAGCGGAGGGGCAGCGATGGCCTGGGTGTCCGCCGTAGCCGTTACCGATATGTATTTTCAACATGGCCGGTCCCAGCCGAGGTATCTCTGGGCCGTTCGAAGAGGGATTGCCATGGACCTCCGAGGTCGTGGGGGCCCGTCGGTTTGAGTTCTGGCGTGTGTGTCGTCTCGCTCCGCATCGTTACTAGTCCTGTAAATCGAGCCTGGTGGTGAGTCGAGCTGGGATCCGCATACGGTGATGTATGTCGAACGAGACCAACAATCAGCGAGCCGAGTAGGGAAGGCGGGGGAAGCTATTTAAATCACTTCGGGACCGAGAGTCGGCCGAGCCCGTGATTTCGGAGCCCGGCCGGCTGCATTGACCGGGTCGTATGACACCCTAGGGCTTCTGCCAAAATCTGATATCGCTCATCTATAGACTGACGGGAGATAACGTTGGGTGTTGGACACGGGGTGCCCTCGAAACGGCGCCGAGAGGATAAAGAACGGCCGGAGTAGTGCCGCCAACAGCTCTCATTGACGGAACCATAGAATGGAACGCCCGAAACGGTGCCGTCGTGGATGGCCTTTAGTGGTTGTTGTGTAACTGGCTTGGAGACTCCCGCAGCCTTCTGTCGATGGAACTCGGTCATATCGACATGCAGTTCTGCGCTCACAGTGGTTGAATCAAAGGCTCCATGCAGACGCTGATCACCGACGAATTGGGTTCATGTGCCGAAGGTGTCTCCGGGTCTCTGGAACGTTCACCAACTGCCGATGGGAGGACCGGACGGATACTTTGGCACCGCCCACATTCGGCTTGCGTGGAGGCTGTTTTCCAATTGCTGAATTAGGATCTGGTACTCCGTCGGCTTGCAGACTCAATGATATCATATGAGAAGCAGCTCCGCTTAGACTGTCCGTTATTGGACCTCATCAACCTGTCGGGCGCTTGCAGCGTGTGGGGAGCGCTGCCCTGGTGGTTTCAGCCATTACTCTGAAGAAAGCAGAACAGCGGAGGTCGATCGGTGGCGGCCATCCAGCAACGGCCGCACCAACCAAAGGTTGGAATGCAACGAGTCAAGCAAAAGAAAAAAAAAGAAGTGAGACACGAGGCCTGAAAAGGGAAGAGGTATCCATACTCCGTACGGAGTAATATTACAGTAATGATCTGGATCAAGCCGAACGTAACTGGTGTGTGTCTGGTTGACGGCATGTCGATGGGTAACAGCACGACCGAGCAGGTGAACGCATCGCTTGTAGATCGTAATGACTGTACCGTATGTAGTGAGCGTATTGACGGATAAACCAAAGTTCGAGAATGCGGATGCATTATCGCATCAACAAGCCCTCCGCAAGCCGGCCCGCTTTACTGCGGCGCTCTTAGAGTTCACCAAATGCACTAGCGGTGCCACCCCGCGGGAGTGACCGTCGGCCGGCGAGAATGTGGATAACAGAGGGTCACCCCTGCTGGGCAGCAAATGCACCCACATCATCGGGGTTTTTTGAGCTGGCTCGATTGGACGCGGCTAAATTGCGACGAGCTGCGTGTCTGCACGCCAAGAACAGGTAGCACCACGGGGACGGGACTGCACGGCTGATGGATCGTGTTATGGCGGGCCGCTTGGCTGTGCCAACTTCTCCGCCAGCAGGTGCGTACCGAGCGACGCCGAAGAAGGCCCGGCCTATCTTGGCTCAACCCCGCCCAGGTATCCAGCAAGCAGACACACTGAACAGGCCCGATTGGGAGAGACAATCAATGAAACGCGAGCAATCGCCCCCAAGAGAGGCCCTGGCTCTGCGCCATGTCCGTTAACAGTTGCTCCGCACCCCTGGTCCTGCAAAAGACAGGTGATAACAAGGTACACAGCGTCCTAGCTAATGCACCGCTATAAATCAAGTACTCGGTTCGCAGGCGCCCGGCCCCTCCTGCCGTCGTTGCTCTTGGTGGCTTGCATTTTCGCTACTCTGGCCCAACCCCAGCAGTTCTCCACTATTACGCCGGCCAAACCGCCGTGGCCCATCGTGGCCCTTCCACGGCCCATCGCCATCTGCGAAACCGTAACTTCACAGTCAAACTTTCACCACCCAACGTCTCCATCCGGGCTCTTTCCCATTTTCGCGGCGCAGCCAAAGCGATCATTTGGGACCGTTTTCGATTCTAGGCGCACCATTGGCGCTTCTTTCTGGGCTCCAGGTCGAATTCGGGCCTTGCCGCGCGGTACCCACTTCGTACCTTCCAGGTCCCATTCTCCTCCAGTTCTCCCCCCACCCTTCCAAAACAGGGCCGTCGAGCCGATTTCTCTTCCTTCCGTGCCGACTCCGTCTTTGCCCTTCTGTCGCTGCCGACTTCTCGACACGCCCTTTATTCCGACATCGTGTATCGCGGCCTTTGATCCGTCCATCACATCCATCGCACCCGCCGCTTCCGTTACGACCGGCTCCGTGACTCGACAGCGCGCCAGGACCGATTCGACTTTCATTGTCCGTCGGCTCCTCCGGTCCCTTCCTTCTGACACCCGCTGGCCCATTTAGAGTTGCGAGGCTTGCGCCATCGTACCGCCATTCACGCATCCGACGCTCGTTTTCGCTGTGTCCGTCTCGCGAGGAAAAGCTCGTGCGCTTCTCCGTTGTTCCTGTCCGCGACAGCCCTCGTCGCGTTTCATTGTTGCTGGCTGAGATACTTTCGACGGCTGGAGCGTGATCCTCTTGGCCTTTCGAGCTCGTCACCAACGGCCAACTTCTCCGAGTCCTTCGCGGCCGACAACCTTCCAGACAGATGCCCCAACCATGATCGAGCTGCGATCGTCCTCTGCCGCGAATAGTTACAGCTCGTCCTTCCCGGCGACGTCCTTTCGGTAGAGCACGAGACACACGTTGCGGGTTGTTACCCGCGTGTGTCTTTTGCTCTATTGGGGTGACCCGTTTTTACCAGGCTCTCCGGCCGCATTGCCGATCCAGGACCCGCAAACATGGAGCCTTTACATATGACCGAATTCGGTTCCGACCGGTACTTGGAGAAGGCGCTTCAACAGTCGCAAGCAACACAAGCAACGCCAGCACCTGCGACCCCAAGACTCTCCCAGTCCCAGTTCATACTACCCCTTCGCGGGTCCAGTCTGTCCGAGACAGACGCTCCACCAGCCAAATCCGTTGACCAGAAACGCTCTGAGAAGAGAGGTTTTGGTTTTCTCAAAAACAAGTTTCATGTCAAAGGTTCCGCGGCTACAACTGGGAGTAGTGTCGAGCCTCCGAATAAACGGCCCTCGTCGACCCACTCGATAACCGCTGCCCGGCGAAGGTGCGAAGCCCAGAAACCGCAGGCGGCGCCCCAAGTATCTATCAAAGCTAACAATGCAATCCCTTAGTCTCCCGTTCGACCATCTCTTTGCCGCCCTACCGAATGAACTGCAAGTCGAGATCATCGCGTCGCTCCCGCTCTCCGACATCTTGAACCTCAGGCTAGCCTCCAGATCCCTCCACGCCCTTGTATCGCTGAACGAGACACCCATAACCCGCTACCATCTCGACCACCATGTGCCTGCCTACGCCAAGCGTCTTTACCCGGCTCCGCGGGGCATCCCGCTGAACTTACATTACCTGTGTGGCCTGTGGCACCGGCTACACGTGGCTGCCAAGTTGTCACACTTGATCTGCGAATGGGTTTCAAAGGAGTTGTTCTTTCGCAACACGGAGGATAAGAAGAGGGAATTCGCGCCGCAAAGGGAGCGAATGCGACGGCGCCTTATACCCAGGCTCTTCACCGTCTTCCACTTCTTCGAAACCTACCGGACACTGCACCTTAAATACATGGCTGAGCACGGGTACGGGCTGCACCAAACCCCGTATACGATCAATCCCATCGAAGCCGAAATCCTCAGCATGTACGATGACCGCACTCTTCTCCAAGTTCACGAAATCTTTCCGCTCGTCATGGCGTCCTTCGACAGACGCCTTCGTCCACCAACCTATGTGGGTCGTGTGGAACGATCGTTGAGGGGATACCTCAGGGAGAAGCCGCCTGAAGAGGTACACGTCGCCATTCTCTGTCTCGGCGGCCTGCGACAGGTGGAGAAGATATGGGAAGTCAAGGGCTACAACGCCCGGCGCGCCGCCGTCGACGCCTGGTATTCGTCCATCGTCCAGCAAACTTCTGAGCCGGAAGCGAAAAAGCGCAGGGGAATGTTGGGTTTGAAGCGCAAGAAGTCTTCGTCTGTTTTGGGGAAGCCATGCACAAATGATGGTGCCTCAGTCTCTGGAAGTGCCGACAGCATGAGTCTCGCCAAAGGAAAGCAGCCGGAAAGTCTGGTGTTCTGCACCAGTCTAGCAGACGGCATGCCCATGGGCTCTTTGAGCAAGGAGGAGCTCAAACTTCTTGTTCCAGATCTGCCGGGACTCCGCCAGATATGGTCCGAGACGGCCGAAACCTTGATTTTGGATGACCGGAAAATCGTCCAGCGGCAGAGCGACATTCGACGTAATGCCCAGATATTCACCGACCTCATCAGTGAGAACAGTAGTGCCGACGAGGACCAATGGCTCTACGGCACTACCGCACCCGACTCGCTACGACCGAACCTAGATGCCATCGAGGAGGACTTGATGGAGTGACCCTGATTCGTCCGGCGTCGACTTCTCACCTCTTCACTGCGACGAGCTTGGAGAGGCAGGAAGCAGGCATCAAACTGCCCTCTCCCTCATCCAAGCTGTCGACCACGCTTTTTTCTCTGCCAAATATTATCTGTCACGATGTATGGCAGCTGACCGGTTCACAGAAGCTCTATTTTTCCTCTGTCAAGTTTGGGATATTTGCAGATAAAAGGCATTTACAGGCGTTGCGGACTCTTTGAGGATTTTATCCAGACGTGTTTTGGTATCTCGGTTCAGAGATCAGCATGGCGAGCCTGGTGTATGGGTTCTTCTTTCTATTTTTCTTTCTTTGTTTATATCTGCCCGTCCACCCACGCTTGGGTGCGTTTCCTGTTTCGGTTGTGATCTGTAGCGAGACTGTATTCATGGGTTTGGGAACTTACATATCTATCTCTTATACGCATGGGCTTGAGCCGTATGGCAGTTCACTGCCTGCAGGGGCTTCGGTGTTTCAGGGTCAATCCAATCAATGTTCGAAGCAAGGGAAGGAACCATGCATTTCCCGACTTTGGGACAGCCGTGGTAGATAGCATCTGATCAATCATGCTTCATACCCGTTTCCAGCGTACTATTACCCTCTCAACCCAATCAGCTGTGACTTCGCTGGTTCAGCGGTGACCTCACAAGAGTTGGCATTGTGCTGCAAGCTTGAGCAACGCAAGTCCTGACCCAACCATCATGTTTCTTGTCTGTTGCTGCACCCCACGGCCACATTCCGTAAGTTTCATGTGGCAGTCTCATAGCAAGGCAACGTCTCTCATGTGGACGACGTGGTTTGGGAAGGCGTTCATTTATTCAATTCCGACGGCCGCAGCAACCACCTGGCACTGTCGCATAGCCAGCAAGCATTACTGTTGTTCGCCGTACCTTAACAATCACACGTGACTACATACAGCACGAGGAAAAGGGCCGTATTACAAAAACAACAAAGTTTGGGAAGCAAGAGTATGACGTATGTCCTAGACGGCGCCCATAAAAAAAGCAGACACGTCTCCCCAATACCATGACCAACCTGTATCTCCAGCCGGCCCTCTGTCCTTTAGATACTATGGAAGATACCCTTGCGCCAACTCGAGTGAGACATTTAAAACCGCCCACGGCGCATGCCATCGCGCCTTATTTCACCTCCGCCCAGCTCCATAATAACGCTCGCTACTTCCCAAGCCGGATGTATCAAACGCCGCGAGACCCGTCGCAGCGAACGCGGAGCCCCCTGACCCAGACGATGATCGCACGCTCGCTCCGCCGATGTCGTAGTTGGCATTGCTCAATCCTCCCATTGTCGTCCCCTGCTGCCCAGACGTATCGAGGTGAGTCGTGTCAAACAAGCTCCAGTCAGCCGCAGAGTTTCCCGTGAACGCCTGTACATTGGTGGCCAGCCCCTGCATGCTTTGCGAACCCGGCTGGCTTGTACTGGCAGACCGTTGCTGTAGGCCGTTCGTGCCTGTACGGTACTGTGACGGCTGCTGTGGCAGGTTGTGTGTGTTGCTGGACCGGAAGGTGTTGTTGGCAGCAGACTGGCTTTGTTGTTGGCCGTACGATGATGGGTTGCTCAAGGTCGTCGTGGACGGGCTGCTGCGATAGTTTCCATCGCTGGAATTAAAGGTGGTGCTTGTCGTCAACGTCCCATATTGCGGGGACTGATGAGCGGTGTACGATGTGTTGCCTGCCGAAGTACTCGCCAGCTGGGGCTGATATCGCTGCTGGGACGTGAGATGCTGCACACCCGAGTATTGCTGTTGACTGGACGTATATGGTTGCTGGTTGGCGGCATACTGCTGTTGCTGCGGTGTGCTTGCCGTATACTGATGACTCGAAGAAATCCGAGGGCTCTGGTGTTGTTGTCCTTCAGACAACTGGTGTCGCTGCTGTTGCTGCGGGCGTTCCGCCTGCGAGGATTGGGGTTGCTGCTGCTGCTGATACTGCTGCTGATACTGCTGCTGATGTTGATGCTGCTGTTGGTGTTGTTGTGGTTGCCGATGCTGTTGTTCTTGTTCGTTCTGTTGCTGGTGGTTCTGCTGCTGATAGTGGGAACTCGAAGCGCGGTATTGATTGTAAGGGCCTTGAGGAGTAGGGGTTCTCGTCTGCTGTTGTATCACTAACGGGCGGCTGCCTCCTTGGGATCGAGGCGGCTGAGATTGTTGATTGAAAGACCGACCGTTGCCGACAGAACCATGTTGTTGTTGTTGTTGTCGTTGTTGCTGCTGCTGCTTCTGCTGCTGCTGCTGCTGGGGTTGCTGTTGCTGGAGGGGTTGCTGTTGTTGGAGGGGTTGCTGTTGCTGGAGGGGTTGCTGAGGGGGCGATTGCTGTGGGTAAATGTGTTTGTGTTGCTGCGACGAACGACTTGCCATTGGTTGAGGTGAATCTGACGCGCCATTCCCTCTTGCTTGAGGTTCAACCTCGGTCTCTTGGTTCAATTGGGCTTGAATTTGTGCTTCCAAACTCTCCAAATTAGGGGACTGCACCTCAAAGTGAGCCGGATGTATTGACGCAATAGATGGGTCAACAACCGAGGCCGAAGCCGGTACCGGTTTCGGGTTGTGGGTCGCGGCCGGGGGTGCCGGGCCTGCTTCAGAATTCGCATTGGATGTCGAGCCGGCTCCCGCGGCAGCACCAGCGAAGGCACCCCTGGTGCTTTGTGTGGTGGCCTCATCCCCGTTCCTTGTTCCAGGTCTGGCTTCTCTGCCCTTTCGCTGACGCTTGGGCTGGGGTTCGGACACGGTGGATGGAGGCGGTGTTCCTGCGTTACTCGGCGGAGCGGGCAACGTACGACTGTTCGCGCCCGGCAAAGGAGCCGATTCAGTTCCTCCCTCCTTTGAGTCAGACCGCGAAGCATCGGCTTCGTCTTGACCTGTCCTCTTCCTCTTGCCACCTGCATCTTTGGAAGATTTTGACTCGGCTGGACTGGCAGGAAGAGGGGGTGGGGGTACCTGAGTCTGAGCTTGCGGGCCCTGGGCAGTCTGCGGCGCCTGGTAAGTGGGCGCTTGCCTTCGTAAAGGCGGATAGCCAGAGTTGGATAGCACTGGGTTCCCGGTCCCATCCCCAGCCGTTTTCTTGGAAGCTACTGGAGGTGCTGAGTTCACCGCCTTGAACGACTGGGGCGCCGCCATGCCTGGGGTTGTGGCCTGAGACGCTTGGTCTGCTTGGGTTGGGAATACTTGAGAGTTCTGGGCTCCGTTTTGTGGCGTTCCTATGGAACTGTGCATGGGGTTTGCGGCGGGGTTCTTGGGCCCAGTCTTGGAACCCTTGGGGCGACCTCTCTTCCTTTTCACGCTAGTCGTGCCATTAGGTGTCGCGTCATTGGGGGTAGGCGCCCCTGGTAACGCCGTCCTGGCTGCCGCATTTGACGGTTGGCTAGGGGTCTGCGGCAACAGCGGGCTTGTGGCTTGCGTTAGAGGCATGACATTCGCAGCAACGGAGTCGGCGGCAGCACCTGACCCATCGGAAACCTGGGGTCGGTCCGCGCTTGAGGAGGGGATTTTAGGACCCTTCGGGACTCCCTTGTCTTTCCGGGCATGGGTGGCTTTGCTGCCTTTCGGTCGACCTCGCTTGCGCTTCTCCGGTTGAAGATTCTCGAGCTGGCGTGTTGGAGCTGAACTCTGCTGCTGTCCCGTTGAACTCTGCTGTTGTCCCGTTGAAATGTGCTGCGACCCCGAGTTTCCACCTATCCTGGGGAATATCTCGGCAATCCAGCCGACGAAGACGCTGCCGGGCCCGTTCGCTTCTGCGCTTTCCGGGAAGCCGCCCCGGGTGGCGGGGGGGGGTGCTCCAGGAATGCCACCAAAAAAAGCCAAGGCTTTGCATATTTGATCCACAACAAGCGCCGGGTGTAGGCTCCGCAGGAGTGTGAGGAGGCGGGCTTGTTCAAACTTGGTCTCATCGGGAGTGAGGGGCATGCGACGCTGTGGTTGGGTCGGCGCTGGTGCGGGAGCTGGTGCGGGCGCCTGTCCGGGAAAGGAGGGCTGGGCTATGGCTTCGTTTTGAAGTTGAACAAAGCGGCTCCTGCGAAGAGAGATATAGCCATTCTCAGCAGCACGCTTGGCGGCCAGCTCGGTACTTTCACTCGTCCGCTTCGCCTCGGCGTCGCGATCTGTGGCCTCGTTCCTGCCAGCGACCTCTATCTGCATGACCCCAAAATTGCCCTTGGATTCGTCGGTTCTCCCCTTGAGTTTGCTGGGAACGGGGTTGCGGATCCGGCCATCTTGGTAGGGCACTTGTGGGATAACGGACGAGGGGATAATGGTGTAGGGGACCCCGGCTTCCGAAGTGAGAGTTGGTGCCGAATCGGCTGAGGAAGGAGGCATTGGGGCCGCCATGGGGCGGGGCGTGACCTGGCTTTGAAGTATTCAGGAGGAACTGTGTGGCGGCACATTTGGTTAGCGACCGACTCCGCTGAAGAGAGAGCAACGCGTCGCACTTACCTGGAGAAGGTGTGAGCGCTGGAAACCCACACCCAAGCGACCGAGAATCCGGCGCGGAGGGAGCGCGAGACGATTGAGTGTTGTTAAGAGGTCGACTGGATGACGGCACCGGTGGGTCGAGTGCTGCGTCGCGGCAGCGTTCCGGTCAGGGTGCAAGCCCCATGTTCCCTTAGGCGTTAATGAAGAACCTTCAACGAAACACCGTGTGTCGGTTGACAGCGAGTAACTCCCGTCTGATGAACGCAAAACACGAAAATGGGTATCGGGTCCGACCCCACCTGGCCAGGGAGCCACGGCGCGGATTGCCTCTGGAGCGCGGTCTCAACAATCAGATGATGCTGAATAGCGAGGGGCCCACTAGGTCGCAGCCAGCTCTCTATAGATGAAATAAATAAAGCCGGTGTTGTTTTAATGGAATTGCAGTGCGCTGGTTCTGAACGGCTAGAGCGAGGAGGTTGGTCTCATGCGACGATCCACGGTTCTCGATTTCTCCTTGTCGAGCATGGCAGTGACACGATTGTGTTCGCGAATCTGGGGCTACCAGGATCGTGCTAAGTTGTCAGAAACATAGCTGACAATCCAGTGCTATACATGTACTCGAATAGAGATAGATGCCATTAGGCACTGGTGCTGTCGTGTGCGAGAAGATCGCGAGTCGCAGGTGAAACCAGAGTCCCGCTGCAGGATGGTCGAGGTTGCTGGCACCAGAATGTTAAGGGGGCTGCGGCACACAGCTTTGGCGAGGTACCTGGTATGACAGCAGAAAAATGCCAATGTGACGGACGCGCAACAACATGTAAAATACCGTATCGGTCGTGATCAAGCACTGTGCATCGTCCGTATTCTTACTATATTGGTTTTCCCAACACCTGATTGTGTATCGTACGATATATCGGTTTATCAACCCCTCTGTATTGGTACCAGAATGAAAGCGTTATCTTGGCGGGGTACAGGGAGTCAAGGAACGTCGCTTGTCAGTGGGGAGCTTAGCTCAGTCCCACTTCTGTCGCATCGGCACCTAACACCAAGCCAACATGTTTCCGTTCCGTTAACTCATCATCGTTTTGTTCACAGCTCCCTTCATATCGACCACGTTGCTCTTAGCAACCCTTTCCCATTGTTGGTTCATTGCTCAAAACCCGGGACTTCAGCTACCCCAAAACCCCACAACGCCGCCGAGCTGCAATCCAGGAATCATCCCTTTGGCTGACGAAGCTAGCAAGAGTGCTATCAAGGTGTGGGTTGAATCTTGCTTTTATGCCTCCTATTGAGCTGATCTGACTTTCATTGGGCGAATACATTAGTAGGCTTCGCACAAAGTTCCAGGGAGGCGCGAGGGCATGATATCATAACCGACAATGCAGCCGACGCAATACATACTCGTTTCGCTACCCCTCAGGATCTTCGACGATGACCCTCTAACAGGCCTGGCTGCGACGGTCGGACGGGACAATGGCGAGACGCTGCCGTTTCCGATACCCTCTTTCAAGATTGGAACCCTTGATGCGCTGGTGCAGCACGCAGATGACCTTGCGAAGCTCAACGCCGCATGCGAAGCCGCCGTCGCGAAAGTGGCCGACTCGCTCAAGAGTATTCTAGATGGGGATGAGGACAAAGCTGCGCAGCAGAAGATGGTCAACGACAGTAGGCATTTCTTGGTTCCGAGCCGCCGCTCCATTCGGCCTTGTGTTATGTCTGATAGCCCTTCGCAGAGCCCACAGATCAATACCTCCGCACCTTCCAGTGGAACAAGGTCCGATACCGAGCCGACCGGCCGCTGGGGGAGCTGATTGAGAACCTGCAAAAAGAATTGCAGAATATCGATAACGACATCAAAGGAAAGTTCAATCAGTACAACAATATCAAGACCACGTTGGCGACATTGCAGAGAAAGCAAACGTAGGCTTGCCACCAAAACCACCTGCCCGTGGCATGGAGCCATTGTGTAGCCATTAAGACTAACATGCAGTAGAGGAAACTTGTCTACCAAGTCACTGACGCCCATCGTCGACCCAAGCCTACTTGTTCAGGACTCGGAGTACCTGGAAACCCATCTCATTGCCGTACCGACGAACGCGCGCAGGGACTTTATACGCAGCTATGAGACGCTCACCCCCATGGTGGTGCCACGGTCGTCCATCCAGGTTGCCCAGGACGACGAATTCACCCTGTTTGCGGTGACAATGTTCAAGAAGACCAGTGCCGAGTTTCTGCAGAAGTGCCGGGAACAGAAGTGGACGCCTCGGCAGTACAAGTACGTGGAAGGCGGCAGGGAAGAGGAGCAACGTGAACTTGATCGCGTCGCCAGGGAGGAGAAGAAGATCTGGGGCGAGGCGTTGAGGCTGGGCCGGACGGGCTGGAGCGAGACCGTCATGATCTGGACCCATGTTGTGACACTGCGGGTCTTTGTCGAGACGGTCCTGAGATACGGCTTGCCGCTGGAATTCGTCTGTGCGCTTGTCAAGGTATGTTCCGAGTTCACCGTGTCTCATTCCCAACCCCTTTCCAGGCTGACCGTGGACATAGACAACGCCAAAACAAGCAAAGAAGGTTAAGACGGCGTTGGACTCAGCATATTCATTCCTCGGCGGAAATGCGTTTGGGAGGGATAAACGAGGACGAGTCACCAAAGATGACGCATCACTAACGTCTGAGATGGCTGCCGCTGGCTTGGGGGCGGCCGAGGGCAGCGAGTACACGGCATATGTGTACTACGAAATCGACTTTCCATGATCAGCTTCGAGCTGAGCCAGTACAGCATGGTAGGGAGGAGGGACTACACGATACAGGAGAGAAGGCGGGCTCGAGGTGTAATGCAGCTGTCGGTTTGGAAGCTTGATGGCCTTATTCTCACCGCTCAAGGCCAGGTCTCTCAGAGACGGAAAGCAGCAACACCGCTCTTCCCTGTTCCTAACTTACGATGTCTATGGACCGTACCCTTCGAGGCAGGATAAATCAGATGCTTTTGGACCAATTGTCATCACCTGGTCTCCTGCGTCTGGGTTATGAGGCCCTTCTCCGCCAAGTACTCCACAATCTGGCGCACGCATTCTTCAACGCTTAACTGGTCCGTTCGAATGGTGATCTCGGGCGACTCGGGCGCCTCGTAGGGGGCCGAGATGCCAGTGAAGTCCTTGATCTCGCCTGCCCGCGCCTTTTTGTACAGGCCCTTGGGGTCCCGCTTCTCGGCTTCCTCGAGGGGAACGTCGACAAAGACCTCGATGAACGGTATGGGATCGTCGCCCGCTTGGGAAGCATTGGCGTGTAGGTCTCGTGCGACTTGTCGGTCGGCGCGGTACGGGGAGATGAAGGAGGTCAAGGCAATAGTGGAGGAATCGGCGAAGAGCTTCGCGACCTGTTCGCGTAATTCACGATGGATCATTAGCATCGTAAGAATATCACGGAGGGGGTGTTGATGTTGAGTAGGAGGGACGCGGTACTTCGGCAATGCGGCGGATGTTCTCGTTACGGTCCTTTTCCGAGAAGCCCAGGTCCTTGTTTAGCCCAAAGCGCACATTGTCGCCGTCAAGCCGGTAGGCAGCGAGGCCGATGTGGAGCAGGTGCTGCTCGAGGGCGGTTGCGACGGTCGACTTGCCCGAGGCCGAGAGGCCGGTGAACCAGACAGTGAAGCCGCGTTGGCCACGCAGCTGGTTCCTCTCGTGCCGTGTGAGCGACGGGTGCCAGGTGATATTGCTGCGCAGTTTGGTCAGTCAGGTGTCTCGATGCGGGGCGAACATTCCCGCTGCTCGCGCCGGTTCGCGAAGGGATGGTGGGGCATCGCAAGGGCTAGGTTCTCGTCGAGCGGAGTTGCAAGACCGGACTCACGTTGCCATGGCCTTTTTAAGATTTCTCTCACAGGAAGGAACGAGCTGGCAGCTGTCGAGTCAGGTGGGTGGTGGTGCGAACGAGCGGCGCTCGGGGGACGAGACAGCGACGAGGGATTAATGAGTGTCACGTAGGTGAATTAGATGCAGAGACTTTCGGCGCAAAGAAGTGGAGCAGTCTTGATCGTGGTTATACTGTAAGAAGTGCCGTCTCAGCGGCCGACGCCGGGAGACCCCGACAATGCTCTTCCGGCTCGGGGATGACCCACTCAAGGCGCGAGTTGGACATCATTGTATAAATCCTCTATAATAAGTCATCAGCCACTTTGGGCAATGCATTTTGGCAAACCTTTTCAATATCCTCCTCTACCTATCCTTACAACTTGATTTTCACTTACTTTTACCTATAACTATTGTGGTTTACTATTAAGCGGTATATTCTATTATTAGTATTATTATTATTTTTATACCGTTATGCCCTAGGGCTCGCCGGACCTTCTACCACTATTTACGAAGGAAAACCATGCCTGCAAGGCTGGATTGAAAACCTCTATCTCCCCTATACCAGTCTGAAGTCTTGAATCTACTCGCTATATTCACAAATGAACCAACGAGAGCCAACAGCGGCGGCTTACTTGCAGAAGCCAGTGGGGAACGTAGGACGTTCCGAGCCAATCACTTAGGACCAATCGGAACGAGTCCTAGAGGTGCTCCAGAGAGCTCTCAGGAGCATGAGAGAGCACCAGTGCAAGGCCAATCAGAGGACGCTCTAAGAGGCCCTCGAGAGCACCATAGAGCATTGGCTCTAGGTGGCTCTAGAGAGCACGAGAGAGCAACCAAACGCATCTAGTATATAGTCACCCGTTCTGGAGGACTCTGGGAGTTCTCCAGTAAGCAACTCAAGTGCAAGATTGTCAGTACCCTTGGACACTGCTTGTTGTGAACCCTTTGGCTTCACCGAACCTCACCCCGTTGTCAAGTATAACCTTCAGGAGTCCCTTTCAGAAGTTGGGGCTTTGAGACTCGTCACACTATAGCAAGAAGAAAGGGGTAGATAGCTAATTAGGCTATCGAACCAGCCTAGTTCTAGCCATGCGGCTAGCCTATACTCCAGTAGCCTCCTAGAGCATAGTAGCTACCTAATCACCTTCCTTGCAAGCCTTCTCTCTTCGTTCCCCCACTCGTCGAGAGCCCTATACAGGTCCCTCTACGAGCGTATCTCGGCAGCCAGCTAGGTCCTTAGCTTCAGTAGTTAGTGGCATCACATAGCTAAGTGTTCCACTGTTTCTCTGCCACGACTGCATTCGCAGTAGGAAGTAGGTATTCGAGAGATCCTAGCCCAGAAAATGAAGTCTTTGAGGCCTATAGCTCTAGTTCGGACCTGGGTTTGTTAGGAACTCTCAGCCTTTTAAAGCCCTCATGTCTTTCTGTAACGGCATGGCTGGTCAGTTCGGCAACGCCCGGCGACAGGTGCCAGTTATTACAGCTTCATAGTGCTGCCAGTGATTTAATCTGTCGGATTGAATCATTTATACCCTTTTCTAGGAATCTAGCGCAATGGTATGGCTACACATTGTGTGCCGTTACACTTTCTAGTGCTCTTTTCTTAAGTTTTGGCCAGTGGACAGCCGGCTGTACGGTGGGTAGGGCCTAGTTCTGGGCCCTATATCGTTGTAGTCGATTAGTGGCCTCCTGGGCCCACCTAGCCTTCCAGGCCGTATTGAGAGCCTCTGTAGAGTCCTTGCTTTTGGCTCTCTAGGCTGCAATAGCCTCTGTAGCTACTTCTATTGCTAGAGATTTCGTTAGCCCTCTAGCTCTTTATAGTCCTTGGAAGCGGGTGCAGATATTGTTATAAGCCTCCTTGACTAGCAGGCTAGGAGGCTAGTGTCTTAGAAGAGGTCTTGTTGCAGGCCCAGTTGCAGGCCTAGTTGCAGGCCCAGTTGCAGGCCTAGTTGCAGGCCCAGTTGCAGGCCTAGTTGCAGGCCTTATTGTAGGCTGGGAAGGCTGAGGAGTCGGGAGAGTAGGCTTCTGGGGCATGTCTTCGAAGTCAGCTAGCCTCATATTAAGATAAAGGTCTAGTAGAGGAACCTATATTTCAACCTCAAGGTGTCGAGTTAGGGTAGCATTATTGGCCCCCGTCACTATCCGTAGGCTTCTGTTCTAGGCGTTCTAGAGATTTTTTTGCAATGCCCTGTGTAACGGTCCCAGGAGTATATTGCAACTAGCTGGTGACGACTCTACGAGTTTGTCTCGAATGGAGAGAGAAGAAAAAAAGAGTGAAAGACTATGCAAGATATCTGCCGTCTTATACCTCCACATCCTTGGCCTGTGCGCCGATATCGAATAAGATAAAAGTCCACCAAATCCCGAGTCTTGGCCGAGAGTTTGCCGAGGCCTTTACGGGCTCAGCCCGTTACAGGCCAGGTTGACTGGGTTTAGCCATTGCCTTCAGCCTTTGTTGAAGTGGATCAGCTCGCTCTTTTCCTTAGCAAAGACTATATCTCTAGACTCGGCTCACTATAGACAAATCTTCCAGGCCTCTCCTAGTTGCCGATAGTTAGCCTGGGGCTCTCGGCTGAAGGCTAAGAGGTTGATATCGTCTGTAAAGCTCACTATAGCTATCCCTAGATGCTTCTACTTCAATACTCTATATAGAGAAGCAATATAAAGGATAAAGAGAATTAGGAATAGTGGGAAGCCCTATTGGACCCCAAGTAACTATAATAATATCTATTTTGTATATCTATCTAGAGCTGATTATATATAAAGATCTAATAAGTATTGCTATAGAAATAGCCTAGTCATAGTAGATAATTCAATGCGATAGATTTTAATATGTATAAGTAGCTAATTACTTACTGTAAAAAAATTGTATATGTCACGGGTGGGCGTAACTGACCACTGCGTAACACCCTCAAAACAGGGACCGTGGTTCAAACTGTCCAGTCAAACCAGGAGTTGCGCACATGAACCTCACACTGTCACGACCGGTGACAGAATAGAGCCCAGCTAAGTAGCATCGTCCGTATTACTAGAAGGTATTGTACCAGGATTAATTGCGCATTGTGACGAGTCCCGGTCCCTGCTACTGAGAGTGACTCCTGATAGTAGAATTTGACAGCGGTATGAGGTTTGGTGAAGCCAAAAGGTTCACAACAGCAATGTCTAAGGGTTATGGCAATCTTGAACTAGAATTGCTTACTGGAGAACTCCCAGAGTCATTCAGAACGAGTGACTATATCCTGACACCATTCTCAGAGTGCTCGCGTTGCTATGCCTTCGATCGTCCCAAGCATCTTGCATGCTGCAATGTGGCCTGTCTGTCTTGGTGTTATAGCACCTGGGCTTCGCCCCTGACTGGTCTGCTTCGCTTCCTTAAGTGATTGGCTCGGCGTTCCCTGCGCCCCGCATATGGCCTTCAGACATGTGACCCGTTGTTGGTTAATTCGTGACACGCATATACAGAACTTGAAGTATTCTTATCTCTAAATAAAGCGGCGCAAAACTGACGCGACTGCGCTCTTCTAGTCCATCTATACACTGTATCACTCCCCAATAGTTTCCCTAGCGACAAGATGCAAAGGTCCGGCGAAAGAAGCAACAGGTTTGAGAAACAGGCCAGCCGGCACATCTCCATGACTGTCTGCATGCGGGTATGCATCAATTTTCCACCGAGAACGCCTAGGTCGCCGCCAGCTTCGCCATCATCTGCGTCCGTAATCAAAATCAGCATGAGCGACTAGGAGGGGATTAGGCCGGCGTTTCGCATGCAATACGTACCGCAGCTTGCTTGGGGGAGATGTATAGCGCGCTAGCTGTCGCTAGAATGGTTGGTTCTTGACTAGGCTCAGTCGGAAGTGTCTCGATGTGCCCTTCAACCCAGGCTTTCCTCCCCTCCACCTTGACGGTCGTAGCCCGGAGCACCAAGTACTGGTCAGCCATGGCGGGCGCCTTGTAGTTGATCTCCAGCTTGGCCGTCATGCCCACGTTGAAGGGCAAGACGGGAAAGCAGCACCTCGCCAGGCCTTCGTCCAGCATGGTTGCCAGGAACCCGCCGTGGATGATGCCCACGTGGCCGCACAAGTCCGTCCCGACATGCTGGATCTGCACGTAGCTCTTCCCTTTCCGGTGGGTCCAGCTGATGGGGGGTATGGCCATCTTGCCTGGCCCAACAAGCGTGCCGCCCGTCAGGTTGTGCCTCCGCCACGACGGCGGTATTTTGAGATGCGGACGGGACTCGATGTAGTCTGGATTCGAGCGCAGAGACGCCGTGAGCGGGTGCGAGTGGATGAAGGCCTCCTTGGCCTGCGCATCCTCGTCTTGCGGTATGAACGCGTCAAGCGTGTCGGCATCCGTCGGTGGGGACAAGAATGTCGCTGCCGACTCATAAGCGGGCGCCGCAGCCATGGTGAAGCCTAGGGCAGTGAAGAGGAGAATACGGCCTGTAACGGAGGCTGCGCGGCGGAAGAACGGGGTGTGCTTGACTGTCGGCGAGACGTTACCAGGTCCTAGGGTCAAGAGCCCAGGCCAGGGCGTTAGTCTCTGGACGAATGACAAGGGGAAGACACAGTAGAGGAGGTGGTGGGATCCAAGATTTACCAGGCGCAGTGGTGAGAAAACGCAAGGTCGTCTGCTGGGTAGGACGGGCAAGATTCGATGCCAACAAAGAGCAAGCGCGGTGGCGCGCGGCCGAGAATATGAAGGGAGCAGACATTTTCACCAGGCTGCATCAGCGACGGACTTAGTACTCGGAGCCCGTACTTCGGACCCTTAGATGGCCGGACACCGAGTTGTTGAGATCCAGAATTGCGCCGAGTCGCCGACAGGGCCCGCAACCCACGGCATGTGAAAGGTGGGCCGGGCCCCCATGTCGTTGTGCTCAACAATACTAGCACGTGGCTCCAGCGCGCGGAACAAGGGACCTGCAGGACAAAAGTAAGCTTCGACAAGGCACCAGCGACCGTACGCCACCGTGATATACGGCCAAGGATTAAAAATGTTGAATCACGATTGAGACGCCGTGCTGCTCCGGCACCCTCTTGCTTCAAGCCTCGGCATCGCTTCTTGGGGTCCACACGTCAATGCCTCATGGGATTGGTATTGAGTTACACAACGTCAGTCAAACCCTGGTTTCAGTCAAATGGATATAGATACTACCTTAGTACCCAGCCTATACTTGGTTGGCTTGGATGACGAACTCGGACCTCTTTAGTTAATTGAGCCTATACAGTACATATAGTAATGCACATAATAAGCGAGTAACTTAGACAAGTGAGTGACCTACTTTCTATATAATACTATACTCTAATACCTAATAATAATAAATTTACTCTACATATACTATCTAAGATGCTTTCTACTTTAGAAGCGAGCTAGATAATCCTAGCTCTCCAAGCTCTTTAAAGCAGTGAGTATCTAAGCAAATAGCTCCTATCAGGATAACGTATCTTATAAGCGAGTAACCCATATAAGCGAATGACCTACCCCCTCCTGCTACCATAACAACTATCCTCAAATGTACCGCAACATGTCACGAATATGGCCGTATGCAGAATCTGGTGGGGGCTGTTGAACTGAGTGGGTTCCTTGGCACCAAGATTCACGGACTGAGCACTGATGTTCAATGCGAGACTCTCAGTCAGCACAGATCCATCACAATGACACAGTTCCTGACATAGCGTCATATCATGGCACACTGTCTCTATATAAGGGGGTAATTCCCCTGGGAGGATTAGAGAGGACAATTTTCTGTTCCAACAAAAAAGGGACATTCTGAGACACCCTAACCCACTATCTTGATCCTTCATTTGTGTGGTCACTCTGGAATCGTGACTCCAATTCAAGCCTCATTTTCATACCTCAATCTGTTCAATACCATTTGGTTGATCTAAGCTTACTTGAGCATGTAACTGTTGGCTGCCCAACAGGGGCGCGAGGGGAGCGTCCCGAGCCAATCATTTAGAACAGGGGTATAGCCAATTACGACGGGAGCGCGAAGTCAAGCATTCGCTCCATGGAAGGAGCGATGGGAGCGACGAGCGCTCCCAGCGAACCAGGAGCGACAGGAGCGAACTTCGCTCCTTACGCTCCTAAGGACAGTAGGAGGGGAAGCTGTATATAGTTCACGATCCCAGAGCCTACGGGTATCACAGTAGCTTCCTCAGTAAGCAATACAAGCAGTCAGCCATATCTACTGTTGAGACAATTGCTTGTGCACTGGTTGTGAACCCTTTGGCTTCACCGAACCTCACCCCGTTGTCAATTATAACCTTCAGGAGTCCCTTTCAGAAGTTGGGACATTGAGATTCGTCACACAACAACACTAAGAACTAACTACAATTACATCGGAAGCAGGTACGTCAGACAATTCTGCAGCTTCCTGACAGGTGCGAGCGTTATGTCCGGGCTTACCGCATACGCCACAGCAGTGAATCTTCGTATGCGCCTTCCCCGTACCACCACTACCCAGCTGCATTTCTTGCGCCACCTCCCTACCCATGGCCTTCTGGTCAAGTAGATCCTTTGCATCTTGAACCGCAAGTGATCCCCCAAGCCATACGCGTGTCCTTTTCGCTCTCTGGCGCTTACTTAGTGCCCCGTTGGCCTTACGAAGCGAAGAGACCTCTGACTGAAGGAGGGTCATCTGGTGCATTACAGCCATCGTACCCTTGGCAAGCTGATCCACAGCAGCTAATATTGAAGTTGGAGAGCTGTTTTAATAATTGGCGATGCGAGTCTTGAGGAGCGTTGACTGCGAGTTGGTTTCTCGGGGGTTGTGTGGCGTCTGGAATACCCAATGTTGTGGACTGCTGGCCCGCGAGGTTAGGGGTATTGGTGTATGGAGCCTCACATCCAGCTTGGAAAGCACCCTCTCTGGATTGTACGGCACAAGGCCAGCACCTGCAAAACCAGCCCGTATATTCTTTTCTGTCATGGAGGCAAAGAAGGCCTCGCGGAAGGCACCGAGGAACTCGAGCTTGCTCACGTGGTTGATATGCATGCGCATCAACTCCTCGATCTGGCGTCGTATGCCTGCTTCAGCGGTCCAAAGCAGCCAACATCGAGTGGCTGAAGGAGGTGAGAAGAGTGCGGGGGCATACAGAGCGTGATGATGTTGTTTTGCTAGCAGTAAAGCTCAAATTCGGTCGAGTGGTTGGCTCTCGTGGCCATCGAGGATTAACAACCGGTATACACCCTTTGCTCAGGGTGCTGTATGGTAGTCGAAGTGCTTGATCCAATCCAGACCTACCGCATTGGTAGTCCAGCCATTATCGGTAGTCGCGATGCGCCAGTCGACTGGGAGGTTGCACTCGGTGTACCAGTTGGCGAGGTGATACTGCGCGGCTAAGATGATGAAGGGAGGGATAGCCCAGCCAAGGGCATTAATGCCCTGGATCACCGTTGCCCATTCGCGGTTGCCAGGCTGGGCCAGCTTGGCCCTGCTACGGCCATCTGAGGTCGTAACCACCATACCCGCGAAGATAATGCCCATCATGAACCCAGTCTCATCGAAGTTATAGACATCGTCAGGTACAATGCCGTACTTGGCCATGACGTTCCGTACGAGGGCAAACCACTGGCTAATGACATTTGGACCCTCGCACTTGGCCCTCTGGTAGTCGTATTTACGCGAATAGCGCGTTCGGAGCTCTGGCTGGCGTTTGACGAAGTTGTGTGCCCAGAGCTTTCCGACAGGTGGCGCGTCGCGTACGCGTAGCAGTTAGTTGGCCATATCTTCTACACCGCGCAGTCTCGGTGGGAAAGCTCGTGCACATAGCTCAATAACGTATTGAACAATAGCATTCTCTTCGGAATCGGTAAGCCGGCGCGAGTTGGGCGTAGTATCGCATCGTGCAGGCTTGCCGGCGCGTCATCGCGCTAGGGTTCTACGGTCGACCCCATAGATCTTAGCTGCAGCTCACTCGCTTAGTTTCTCATCGTTTTCGAGAGCTTCGAGGGCTAAGATTAGCCGAGCCTCTTTTAAAGTAGTGGGCATCTCGGATGTAGGGAAAATGTGTTGTTGAGTGCAGAAGTGTCGCCTGGCAGGGGGGGTGTCATTCGCTTATATAGGTCACTCGCTTATAAGGTACGATATATAGAGTTAATAATCAAACTTTTAGATGATCACATGCTAGTAGTCTTATATAATATGGTCCTTTAGCTAACTCATATATTATTGTACATACACCGCTGTGCCTCAAGCTAACTCATATAGGTTTATAGATCTAAGAGAAAAGCCGATAGCTTTGAATATCAATTAGACCTATCTATAGTAGGCTGAGTCTAGAGTGATAGTTCTTGCTATCGAAAAGAACGAGCTGATCTACTCCAACAAAGGCTGAAGGAAGCAGCTAAACCTAGTCAACTTAGGCTACCTATATGGCCAAGGCTTCATTACCATACAGCCTACACTCTTGAGCCGATTTCTTGGGTTCTGGCTAGATTAGAGACTAGGTTAGAAGGCCCACTAAGAAGCCGTTGAAGGAAAGCTAAAAATACCAAGACTTTACACCCAGGACTTTACACTATTCAGAATAGCTGCTAAGACTTAGGGCTTAGCTCTAGCTAAGGCCCGAGAGGTCTATACTATGTGCATTCGCAGTGCCTTAGCCTATAGAGCTTCAAGCTTCCACAGGCCTACCCTCATTGACTGTGACGGGGCATAAGAACTGAGCTTGCGTATCCTCTAGTATTAGTGTAGTTGCACGAGGAACCAAACTGTGGGCAGGGTGCACCTTTCAGGGAAACCCTGCAGGAGAGCTGCGCACTGACCACTTGCAAGTCCCACCACTGGGCTTGCCAGCTCCTCATCGAAGCTATAGGACTGCAATCCTAACCCTGGCACGGGCAATGCCCATGACATTGGGGGTCAGCTAAAGGGCATTGCAAAAGACCTCCATAAGGTGCATGTCACGGGATTCCCCGTTCCTGTTCTCGTGGTTATGTCATATGCTTGCGGTTATGCATACGTCATGGGGTCTGATCATACGTACTATGGTCATGCTTACGCATAGGTCTCTGCTCCAGTACTTAAGGTCTGGTTGCACGCCCATTCCTGTCATCTAGCTCTTGCTCTCGTTGTGGCAATATCGATCTTGTATGTGCGAGCTGACCAGACCTTGGGTGGTGCCCGTCACAGTATTGTTACATATAAGTGACTTGGAAGTTTACGCTTAAACTCGGCTAACAACCGTAAGTCGATCTTAACTGATGAATTGACTTGATAGAACAGTATAAGCAGCCCAACTACCTGGGCTTTTTGGTTTCCTTCTCGAAAATGGGATAAGAACTTTATCAATCTTAGGACCTATAAGAAAGGTACCATTTCAGTTATGATTTGAGCTGGTATATAGATAGAAAGGAGGACCTATATTATTGTCATGGAACACGACTATCAAACCTCCTTAGAAAGAAGGTTAGAGTGGTCACGATCGAGCGGGACACCCCATCGACCGGGACACTTTTTCCTTCACTATAACCACCCAACTTCAAGACGCGTTTTCTCTACCAGAATAATGTCCGACAGCTTCCCAGAAAACCGAGTTCTTCTCGCGATCAATGCGATACGATAAACACCGGGGTTGAGTATCCGACGCGCTGCAGAGATATACAACATCCCCAAGTCGACAATTGCTGCGAGATTGAAGCGCCGGGCTGCAAAGTCCGACAGCTGCAACGGCCGTTCGAATTTGACGAAGATCGAAGAGGAGGTGATCATCCCATATATACTCGACCTAGTTCGCGAGGGTTTTCGCACCGGATTGTCGACGTTGGTGATATCGCCAATCTTCTGCTTCGGAAACGCGGTGCGCGACACGTCGGAAAGAACTGGCCAGACCGCTTCGTTGCACGACGTCCAGAGCTAAAGACGCGTTTCAATCGCGTCTATGACTATCAGAGAGGCCTCTGCGAAGACCCTGCAATTATCGAGCCATGGTTCCGACTGGTTGCCAACATGCGAGCGAAATACGGCATCCTCGATTGCGACTTCTACAACTTCGACGAGACCGGCTTTATGATGGGCATGATACGGCCTGGGATGGTGGTTACACGCTCCGATCGGGTCGGCAAACCAAGGCCATTCAGCCAGGCAATCGAGAATGGGCAACAGCGATTTGCAGTATCGCTGGCGACGGCTATGTGGTGCCGCCTTTCTTGGTGGTGAAGCGCCGTTTCCACCTCGCCAGCTGGTACCCTGAGCACCAGATTCCCGACGACTGGGCCGTCGCAACAACAACCAATGATGGACAGATAACAAGACTGCTCTGGAATGGCTACAGCATTTTGATGAGCACACTAAACACCGTCGGAAAGGTGTATATCGGATGCTAGTACTTGACGCCCACGGGAGCCATATCAGCGCCGAATCCAACGACTATTGCAAGGAGAACAACATTATAACGCTCTGTCTTCCTCCCCATTTGTCGCACCTTACACAGCCTCTCGATGTTGGTTGTTTTAGCGTCTTGAAGAAGATGTACGGTGCCGAAATTGAGCTCTTCATCAAGGCCCGGATTACGCACATCACCAAGCCCGAGTTCTTCCTTGCATTCAAAGCTGCCTTCTACCGGACTTTTACCCAAGAAAACTCTCTCGGGGGTTTTCGAGGGTCTGGACTTATCCCCTACGACCCGCAGGCCGTACTTTCGAAGCTGGATGTCAAGTTGCGGACGCCAACACCCCCTGGGACCCCTTATGAACCACAAACACCATGGGTCTCCAAGACGCCCTAAACTACCAACGGGGCCCTTTCGCAGTCTACCCTTATCAAGGATCAGATTGTGAGACACCAAGGAAGCTCTCCAACTCCGATTTTAGCCGCTGTCGACCAGCTTTCGAAGGGAATACAAGCGGTTTCCCATCGGGTCATCCTTTAAGAGGCCGAGGTACGGACACTTCAGGAGGCCAACGAAGCACTTTCCAAGCGCCGCAGAGCTAAACAGACGCGTCTCTAGGATGGTGGGGCTATTAATGGAAGCCAAGCTAGATAAAGAATGGCAGAGAAGGGTATGGTGGACGAGGAAGAGCGCGTTGAGGAGGAAATTGAAGGACCATCAAAGAGGCGTCGGACGGGTTTACGGCTCTGTGGCATATGCTGCAAGACTGGCCACGATGCAAGGACATGCCCAGAGGCTGGGGAAATAGATTAGCTCAAGCGAGTCTGAGTGATTTCAATTGATCGCATCAGATTTTGGTGGTATCACGGGATTGATGGGCAGTCTTGGGTATGGTGTTGAACTGCAATAGTTGCGCAAGGAACCAGAACTGTGGGCTGTGCGCAGCTACGGGAAAACCCTGCAGGGCAGAGCTACGCACAGACCATCTTCCTACATAACGTAGCCCTAACCCTGTCACGGGACTATCCCGTGACAGGTGGACTTTTAGCAGTTTGTAGTGGTGTGGTCTAGAAAAGTGTCCCGCTCGATGGTGGACCACGTTATAGGCTTTTAGAGCTATTAATAAGCACTAAGACAGGGCGTCCTTCCTATCTATAATGGTACAAGGCATTTCAGCAGGACAATGCTCGGGTATATACTTTAGCGTCTTCGACTAAGTTGCTCCTCAACTACGTAATCAAAGTCCTTGAAGACTAGCCAGCTTATAGCCCAAATCTCAATCCAATTGATGTCACGGGTAGGCGTAACTGGCTATTGCGTAACATCCTCAAAAGAGGGACCGTGATTCGAACTGTTCAGTCGAATCAGGAGTTGCGCACATGAATCTCACACTGTCACTACACGTAACAATTGAGCATTTCTGGGCCCTGTTGAAATGGAAGATGAAAAATTATACTTTGATATATAGGAGCTCAAGAAAAATCAACTAGATATTGCCATGTTCATTAGGTGTCTGAAGGTGTATTAGAGGATGATTACCTAGGCTTAGTGTTGGAAAGCTAACAGCTACGGATTGACCGCACCGTAGTGATTGGGTACCAAAAAATGATGGGCAGTACTCATTTGATAATGATGTTCCCGTTATTGGAAGTGATGGCACTTGAAAACTCGGAAACTGGGTTGCCGGTGTCGTATCCTGGTTAGGGGTAATACACGGCTGTTAGATAAGGTCTGGGAGATACCCAGGTAACTAGAGGAAGGGAAGAGAACTCAATTGATAGATTCTGGGCTGGTCCCGAGTACTCGGGAAAAGTTCACTGTTTTAACGGCTCCTATTAAGCGTGTCAACGTGGAATCGTGGCTGTTGGCTTTCCACACCTGTCTGCGTTCTTCCAGAAAGTTACCTCCTGTTCCTGACCCTGAGAATCCTGGTGCCAAGCCATTAGTCACCCCTGAACTGCCATCTCTGACCACCTGCCAAATCCAACAACTATCATATATGCAGTAAGCCTAGCTATAATGCGCGCACTTGATAAGAGAGTACGGATTACTGATCTATCTATTTCTAATATAACGTATATTATCAGCGAGTAGATAATACCAGCGAGCAGATCACTCTAGCAGCTTTCAGTGGAGCTTACACCATGAGATAATAAGAAATTATTAGATCGCACTATTAATTTTCTAACGTCTTATTGCATGCACTTCTATCAAAATCCTGCTAGAGTGATCCGCTCGCTAATATGATCCGCTCGCTAATATGATCCGCTCGCTAATATGATCCGCTCGCTAATATGATTCGCTCGCTGATAATGTACGGTAATCATTTTTATCATTATTATCGCGGAATATCTGGGTACCATTGTCATAGGGTATCTAGAAGTGGGTCACTCGCTTGTCTGAGGCAGTCGTTTATCATATACGTTAGGAGCGTATGTCTCCACCCAGCGGTCGAGATGTTGAAAGCCTACAAGTAAGTCACTGCAAGTGGAGGGAAACGGCGGAATGAAAACGGACAAGTTAAACATTGATGCAGTGATGCACGTGGATGACCTGCGTCACCCATGCTCCCAACACATCTGGATACTTGGATGACGCAACCTGATTGATCAACACCTAAAGTATTCAACAACACCAAACCCTCATTTCTCGCCGTACCGCAGGGCATTTCCACGCCGTGACATCCGATTGGCATTGCGTCTGCACGATGGTAAGCAGACAAGGGAAACAGACAGGGTGTGCATGAATTATACTGAATCAACAACGCCTAACGCGTAGGCGACCGCCGAGACCGCAAACCTCGGGGACCCGCATGAGCCGAAGGAGGAGTCCATCAGGGTGTATAAACAGGTTGAACATGAGCTGAAGCGGTCCCTCGTGCGCACTCGTCACGAATACAACAGTAAGCCGGGAATCATGGTTGCCCAGAAAAACGACAAGTCATCCCGCTTACGCCAGAGGCAGAACATGAGCCAGAGTACTTTGCTACCGTCCAGCACCTGAGCGATGCACAGTTGACGGGCTTTGGGGCAGACGACATTCAGCAAGTCCGTGTCGCCGTCACTGCGTACGGCGTGCACCTGTTCGGCAAGGTGCGCATCCCGGCCTTGCCCGACGAGGGCCCAGCCTACATTCACTTCCGAGCCTTCACTGGAGGCCCGGATGACCAAGCGACACTCCACTCCATCCGTAGGTTTTTCCGGCCGTCTCCTTCGATCCTCCTCAATCCATCAGGGCGATGCCGCCCAGAAGACTCGAGACTGACTGCGCACTCTAGACACCGAGGATAAGGAGGAAGAGGGTGGCGGACATACATACCGTGCAATCTTTACAAAGGACGATGCGTTGGAATGGTTCGATACCTAAGGAATGAGGACCTGTGTACGATCGCTCGTAGTAATCGAGTCACGGCAAACTGACTGCAGAACAAGCGCCCCCCTATTTTGTGACTTTCCACATAATGACACACCTGTAACTTTAACTGCGCAGTGCCCGGCTCGCCAAGCCAGAATCAGTCGTCCAGGTCGTCCTCTCCGGCCAGCATCTCAGCGTAATCATCGGCCGATGCAAAAGTCGGAAGGCTCTTCAGCTCCTTCCTCCTGAGCCTGCCCCCAAGGCCCTTTTCAACCATTCCCTTCCCGGCTTCGTCCTCAGCCTCGTCTTCGCCCTCATCTACGGTCTCTTCCTTGTCCTCGTCCTCGTCCTCTTCCTCCTGCTCCTCCGAATCGTCAAAGATGCCTTCGAAACCATCGTCGCCTTCCGAGCCATCCGATTCCACGTCTGATATCTTCCTATTGGCATTGAGCCCATCAACCTCCATATCATTATCCGAATAATCATATTCCTCCAGATCCATCTCGTCGTTTTCATCGGTATCAGCGCCTTCAATCTCAGGCTGAGAGTTGACCAACGCCTTCCAGATCTCCTCCTCCCCAGCCTCTTCGACCTCTGATCCGACCTGATCGTCGGCCGTCTTCTTGACACGGGCGGCCTCTCTCGGCTTGCCGACTCGGGAAAAATACTCGTGGAAGAAGACGTCCTCGGCGGAAACCTGCTCGGGCTTCAAATTCCAGAAGGAGGCCGAGTTGACAGCCGGCTGCTTCTTGGCAGAGGCTTTGCTCGATGCCACAATATGTGATGCAGCGCCGGACGCGAGAATCGGCTGCATGATGGAGCCACCGCGCTTGGATTCCTCTGCCTTGGGGTTGCGGTAGACGAACTTGTCGAGGAAATGAATCAAGGTATGGCTAGCCAGATCTGGTTTGGGCAGCGCCTTCTGTCGAGCCAGGAGATTCGAGGCGAACACGCATACCGAGGGGTGATAGTGGGCGAGGTGCGGCACCTGTGGTCCGTCAGTCAACCACATCTTCTGTCATGTTTTTGTTGCAAGGTGGATCGCATATGCGGCACTCACCAGCTCCCAGAGGCAGCTCCGGTGCGCGTTGCTGTGTTCAGGATTTCGTTTCCGGCCGTCGTAGGCCGCAGCGCGTGGAGTGTTCGTCTCAGACGGGGCCTCGAGGTTGTCGAGACCATCCTCTCGGACGTCCCGGTAGACTTCCTCGCCATCGTCATCGTTGTCTTCGGGTTCATCTAGCAAAGTGCGTAAATCGGGGAACCTCTCTTGTAATTCGGCAATCATGAAGAGAATGCCGCATGTGAAAGATGGCTGGTGCAGACCGAGGATTTGGATTAGCCTCTTGACGAACGCCTTAACCCGGCGAACGTCGACATCATTCTTCATGGCCCGGAACAAGAGGTTGAGGTAGAGGGCGTGCTTGGAGGACGAGACGAGCCGCGGGTCGAGGAGCGACTCGTAAAGAGTGCGGTAAAACCTATCAACAGCAAGCTGTTTTGACGCCGCGAGCTGTTGGATGAGCATCAAGGCCTGAACACTCGTGTTGAGATTGGAGGAATGGGTGATCCTGAACAGCGTGTCGAGGTGCTTCTCGAGTGTCGAGTCCTCGGCCGTGGCGAAGGGAATTGCTCGGTTAACGCCAGTCAGCAATGACGAAACAAGCTTCTGTGCTGTCTCCTGCTCGTTCCCGGGAGCCAGGCCGGCGGAAGCACCATTTTTCTTTGACGGTTTTCGGGGCTTTCCCCATCTCTTGTCGCCGTCACGAGCTTCGAAGTCGTTCAAGGCTCCAGTCTTCAACAGAGAAACGAAGAGGTCAAAGTAGATGCGAAGCAACGTGTCGGCGACACCAGGCTCCTTCATGCTTAGGATTGTCTGGTTCAGTGTGTTGATGGCGGTGTACTTCGTTCGCAGATTTTGTCCCGGTTTCAGCAGCACTTCCTGTTCCACGGCGTTGATGACAATCGCCTTCATGCCGGGGTGGATGTTGAGCAGCTGCAGGATGAGATACGAGGCTCTCGATGCAATCTTGCGTTCTCGGTCGCCGAGCTTGTTCACCAACAGCCGCAGCAGATTAGCCTCTTGTTCGGGCTTGCTCTTGAGCAGCCCAAACACGAAGTCGAGGGCACGAGACCGCGAGTACTCAATCTCGTCAGAGCACCATATCTCGAGCAATTGGATGATGCGAAAGTAAGCACTTTTGAGCCAGTCTTCGTATGCCCACATCACCAAATGCGGCGGGGTCAATTTCCCGGGGAGTTCACGCCCTTCCGTCCAGGAAACGGTCTGCTGTTCGTCTAGAGCCCCAAGCAAAGCAGGCTGGGCGTTGAAGGGGCGGAGGCGGCGGTCGGCAGGGAGCACCGTCCCGTTGCCCAGCAGATCGACTATAGCTCCCAAAGCGGCAATTGCCTGACCACGACTCCTTTTCCCCGCCAGGTTGACCAGGTTCTCAAAAGCCTTCCGGTTGTGCAGCGGCGACTCCTGAATCGACAGCGTCAAGGCTGAGACCTTATCCGACAGTGTTCCAGACGACATAATGGTGGATATGAACTTGGAGGTTGAGCTGGATGCTTGTTTCGCGAGATAGTTGGACGAATCTTCTTCCAACAGCTTCTCCGCATATGCCTTGAGATTCGATACGGAAGCAGAGTACTGCTTGCCGCTGCCGGCTACCCCTGGAGGCAGGCCTTCCAAAGAAAGCCCATGCCAATCAGGACGAGGCTCAAATATCTAGGGACTTGTTAGACGATGACGTTCGAATCCCAGCACTGCGAATCACCGTGCAACGCTGCTTACTGACCAGCTTCCCAGACTGCTTCCCCTGCCGAGCTTCCTGTGGTGCGGGGGGTGGTGCGACGTCCTCTTCATCGGTTTCAGGATCGTCATCGGCGATACTGTCCTCTGCGTCTCCGGCAGCATCCACTTCCTCTTCGGTTTCGAGATCTTCGTGTTTGTGGTGGAACTTGTTGAAGCCGAGGCTGGATGCGAACTGCGCAAGCTCATCCCGTAGGGACTTGTCGACTTCAAGTTGGGATGGGGCATTTGGACGAGCCGCATCACCGCCTTCATCACCAGAATCGACGTTAGCAACCAATTCTAGGTCATTTTCATCTCCTCCGAGAGCCAATATTTCGTCAAGCAGGGTCGCCGAATGCTTATTCTTCAGTCCTTCGCCGGCATGTTTGGAGGGGTTGTTATCTGCAGGCCGAGTCTGGTGCCGCTTCGAGTTGTGCTCGTCTTCGTTGTCGCGCTGTCTCTTTCGCTTTGGTGGACGCTGCTTCTCAGACTCGGCGAGGGACTTGTCGATTTTGCTTGTCAGCTGGGCCAGTGCAGTCTCGTCAAAGCTGGGTTTATCGGCCTTCTTCCTCTCCTTCGCCCGTTTCGAACCCATTGCGGCCGTTATGCGTATTGTCGCACAGTGTTGCGGTGGATTGGGACTTCCAGGCAGCTCTTGGGCGGTTCATGGGCTGGAAAATGAAGAAGCAAGCAGCGAAAATCGACGCGATTGTTCGACTCTTCGCGGGCGCTGTGTGAAGGGGAAAAAAAAAAGATGCGAACCCCTGTCGGCAAATGCAAGTAGGTGGATAGAGATAAGATAACGTTACAAAGCTCTCCCAATTTCCAAATCAACGGGCCTCATTCACGGCGGGAGTCACAGCAATCAACACAATCTCTGTCTTCTTAGCTGTAGCCTGGCAGCGGCGGGCCAGCGGCTATACTCCTTTATCTCACTACAGCGGCGCTGCAAAGTCAGGTGGTAACATGACTCAAACGTCGCCATCGGCTTCCCAATAAGGAGATAGAAGAGCGGAAGCAGCAAAAGCAGCAAAAACACATGATTGGAGACGGGACCGCGTATCCGTATATCGATGCAATAGACCTCGATATCGAGGGCAACAGCTAAAGCATGGTCCCGCCCGCCGTAGCCCGCCTCTCACGGGTTTGGTTTCCAAGCGGCGGTATCGCCGTCTCCGGGGCCGAAGATGCTCACTCCAAGCTGATCCGTGCCGGCTTCCTGCGCCAATCGAACGCCGGCATGTTCCATATGCTGCCGTTGGGTCGGCGGGTGCAGGACAAGGTCGAGGGCTTGGTCGCGAGTCACATGGAGGAACTGCTGGGTAAGTCGTAGATGGGATCCCTTCTGGGTCTGATGATGTGCGAGACAACGTTGCTGACACACCGCCAGGCGCGTCTAGAGTGTCGTTGTCCACGATATCCGCCGAAGCTCTCTGGAAGAATAGCGGCCGGCTGGAAAAGGTGGCGTCTGAAGTTCGTGTCCCGCCCCCATCCGCGCCATGCAGAAGACAGCGTTGGTGCTGACTATCCTATCGTCCTGCAGCTGTTCAGGTTCTCCGACCGCAGAGATGTGCCCTATTTGCTCGCCCCTACGCATGAAGAGGAAATCACGTCTCTGGTGGCCCGGACGGTCAAGTCATACAAGGAGCTTCCCCTCAGGCTGTATCAAATCACACGCAAGTACCGGGATGAGCTTCGTCCGCGCCACGGCCTCCTCCGCGGCCGAGAATTCATCATGAAGGACCTGTACACTTTCGACAACAGCACTCAATCGGCTCTTGAGACGTACGAGAACGTGCGTGCCGCCTACAGCAAAATCTTTGCCGCCTTGAAGCTACCTGTCGTACCGGTGAAGGCCAGCTCTGGCGATATGGGAGGCGACTTGAGCCACGAGTATCATCTACCGACGCCTCTCGGAGAGGATTGTGTCGTCAGTTGTGCCGACTGCGGCTATTCGGTTAACGAGGAGATAGCGAGCTCCCCCATATCCGACTTCGTTCCTGACGGCATTTCCTACAACACTTCGTATGAGATTTGGCGGGGCATCACGAAGGACCGGACAAAGCTGGTCAATGTTTGGTATCCCAAGTGGACAAGAACGCTGAGTAGCCAGAAGTTGCGCGAGCACACGGCTCAAGACGTCAACCTATCCGTCGTGAAATCCATCGAGCCAGATCTCGATGCAGGGGTGGAAGATGCGCTTCCGCTCTGGGCGGCCGCGGTCGCCGCCGAAACGAGAACCGCGGTCAAGGTGGTCAATGTCATCGACAGCCGCCTAGGAACTTCGTTTTTGGACGCTCTAACTGGCCACTCGCCAGATATTTCGAGCTGGCCTTCTGAGCTGAACCCACCAATATCCTCTCTGCCCGTTTCATCACACCATGAGGATGCTCGCGGTGTACCACTTAACCTCTTGCGAATCCGTACGGGCGACAAGTGTCCTCAGTGCGTGATAGGCAGCCTCAAAGTGGACAAAGCTATGGAACTCGGCCATACCTTCTTCCTTGGGACAAGATACTCGGAGCCGCTGGGAGCCATGACTACCATCCCGCCCGCCTCGCATCCATCCCCCATGCAGATGGGATGCTACGGAATTGGCATATCCCGCGTTATAGGAGCGGCTGCTGAGCACCTAGCCGACAAGACCGGCCTGAACTGGCCGATCGCTATGGCGCCATATTCGTGTGTCGTTGTTCCCGGAAACGACTGCGACGACGGCGACGCCGAACAAGTTTACAACCAGATCAGCAGCATTTCGGGACCTGGGAGGGGCCTCGTCGATGTCATTCTCGACGACCGGAAGAGGAGTCTTCCCTGGAAGCTTACTGATGCAGACCTCATTGGTTTCCCAGTACTCGTGCTACTTGGCAGGGAATGGCGCACAACTAAGAGAGTAGAGGTGCAATGCCGAGCGCTGGGATTGAAGCAATTCGTTGAAATAGCGGATCTGCCCACTCTGGTCGGGCAACTGCATGCGCAATTGTGATGGCTTAGTTCTCACCGCTTGGGAGAGAGTGCATAAAGGCCTTGAGTAGGTACTTAAATATGTTTCAAGTGCTACTTGAATGCAGTATTGTTTAATATTATATGTGTTATGTATATAGATACAAGATGCGTTGTTTGGCATTCTATCAGTAGAAGGAGGGTGTCACGGCGGGACAGGCGGACAATCCAATGACAATTGTATTCGGGCTAAACTACAGTCTAAGCTCTATTCCGTCAGGTACGGGCAGGCTTGATTGTCAAGACGTAACTCGAGGAGCTACGAACAGATCTCGCGGCAGCGAGGTGCAGAATATTTAACCCACAGGGGCCCGTGCTTTCCACATGCCGGGTTCCACCCGTGAGTCATAGCAGGCACGGCGCAATCGCCGTGACAGAGGGGTCGGGAAAGGTTTAACCTAACAATATTCGCAAGAACCTTGCTTATGCTACAAATTGAGGCTCGAAATATATATAAAATGCAACATTACGCCTCTAATTAGAAGACTTTGACTGGAAAATGATATATATACTGATCTTACACCGCAAGGGCAATCGCCCCGCCCAGTTAGGGCAAGCGGTACCTTCCGCGCTATTTTATATGCAAGGCATCCGCTCTCGTGCTACGTCCGAGCGGCTTAGTTGCCGCTCGGGCGCTCCCAGCAGTCCCTCCTATCCAGCAGTCAGGAACTCACCTTTCTGGCTTAGTAATGACGAAGGCATAGGCAGCCGTCCTGCCGTATTCGTCACTTAGCTACATAACTCAGACTATACGCTTACGGCTCCAACATAGTGTTAAAGCCCGGTGCACCTTTATCTCTTCTTTTCTTAGCCCCTTCGGGGTTTCTAGTCCTCCCGTCTTCCTCAGGGTCTTCCTCTACTCCCTTACGTTCCAGCTCCATCGAGAGCCTATACTTGTAACGGCACGGCTGGTCGGGTCAGCAACGCCCGGCCACAGGTGCCAGTTGTTACAGCTTCATAGTGCAGCCAGTGATTCAATCTGTCGGATTGAATCATTTGTACCCTTTTCAGGAATATGGCGCAACGGTATGGCTGCACGTTGTGTGCCGTTACAATACTCAGCCAGTCTCTCAAGGCTCATGAGCCAGGTGATTATCCGCGCTGCGCTAAAGCGGTTTCCAAGCGCTCTCATCAGGTCGTGTCTATCCCTAAGCTGAGGTCTCCCGTCTTTGAGTCCTTAATTATAATATTTAAGCATCACGTGGGCCACTATACATGAGGCTCTCTCGCAGTAGTAGAGCGGTATAGGCACTCTAGGAACCCGCCTATTTTAAAAAAGGAGTCGTTTTAGGCTAATTACTCTCGTATGAGCATATATTAGCAGCGAGCTCTTCGCCTTAGTTAGCCTCTTAAAAGCTCTCAGCGGTTGTACTATAGAATTGAGCATATAGAGACTGGCTGCTTCGCTATAGCGGCGTAGGCATAACGTATCCACGCGCTCTATTTATGTCGGGGTTCATGGCAGGGACCCTCTGAGGCCCTGGGAGAGAGAGTACTTAAGCAAGTAGTTGTGCAGCAATGCAACGATCGGTGCATTGGCGGATCTGTTGGTCTACTTAACACAGGAGTTACTGTGCAGCCTCTGACAATTAACCCTGCTCGACGAGTTTTCTATTCCTTGATTATAGGTAGGTCAACATCCAATTTCACCCATCTTATATAAGGCGCTTACTAGGCGCTTTCGATGCTCGACTATCGACCGCCATCCATCGTATATGCCTATAGCCATTCCTTGACCCAGTCTTGCTTCCTAAGTTCAAATACTGCCGGTGGGGGTTTAGGGAGCCTCCAGGTCCTACGTCGCTATAGCTAGGAAGCTATAGTAGCGCTTACGTTACATAAGTGCTTCACTATCCCAGTTCTCTATAGCCGCTGCTCGGTTTTTACCACCTATCTATTGAGATATAGGTTGATAGGGTACCTAGGCTTCGCTCTCTACATTACGAATTGGGGTCGCCTTCTAAGCTCCTGTTATAACAACCCTTACATAGAGTGCCAATATTGCTTGGAAGCTGTATATAAAGTTTTTTCGCAGCATTATCTTCGAGCGGAGTTGGTATATGCTAGGCTGTTGCTCCGTATAGTAGAACGGTTCTAATTGCCATCGTATATATCTCACAAGCTTGCGACAGATATACGCTATAGTCTTCGTAGCAAGTCTTGTAAGCGTAAGCGTCTAAGTCGCCATCTCTACGCCTATTCATAATAAGCTTTGAAGAATAGGTCACGGTCAAGCCAGGCCCTTAAGGAATCTAGCCCACTCGATAGAAGCGAGCTCTAGTCGCTCGACTCCTAGAATAGCAACCTTTCTCTATCTAGGCACAGCGTCATATAAAATGGATAAGTTCGCTCTTTATAGGCTCGAATTATTATCCCTTTCCTCGGTCCACTCCTTGCATACCCGGTAGGCACTCTCTAGCGTCCGGCAGCAAGCTGGTATATCGTGGCTAAAGGCTAATAGGTTGGTGTCAACTATATATCGACGGTTATCAGCCCTACATATGCTGCAAGGGCGCGGTATAGGGGGACTACAAAGAGATTAAAGAGGATTAGAGAGAGTAAGAACCCTCATAGTATCCCATATATAAGTATAATCCTCTGGGATCTCTTGCCATCAAAGACCAAGTAAGCTGTTTTCCATTCAAAGTAGCTGCGTAGGAGCAGTATAAGCTTTCTTTGAATCCTAGACTGTAGAGCATATATAACAGCTAGGTCTAGTTAACCTAGTCGAAGTCCCCCATTAGGTCTAGTTGCAGCAACGAGGTATAGACGCCACTGCCCTACGCTATATATATACCACGTCGGTTACTACCCTAGTCGCCACTTCTATTACCCGTCCCTAGAGAATGCCCATTTGCATTTAAGGAAGGATGTAATATATCTCTGCTTAGACGATACGTTCAGCTAGCGCTGCTTCGATCACCTTACTTACTGAGCTAAGCAGCGAGATAGGTCTATAGGCGCCAGCCCCCTTTTATTGCTCCATCGTCTTTCCAGGCTTCTTACATAGGACAACTACCAATGCTGCTCGAAAGCGGCGTAAAAAATGCTCTAGCGCGAAGTAGGCGTTTATAATCTTTGCAAGTACATTTGCTAGAGCTCCCTCTTTGTCATATGCCTTGAGGAAGTTATTTGACATTATATCCCCCTTAGCGGCCTTGTGTATATTCTATATATATAAATGAATTATAAGGATCACACAAGATTCTTGTTTGCCTAGATAAAACCGTCAAAAGTAACACCGTTCGCGAGCTCTGGAAAAGTCCTATCCGACTGCACCGTTTGCACGCCCGCGCAACCTGTTACGTAGCCGCAGCGGGGGTGGAAAGTAGGGCGGTTCGAGGTGCCGCAGACCTCGACGAGAAACTTTCGCCGACGCACGGACCAACAAGTCACCCGACCCACCCACAGTTGCCTAGACAACTTCCCCGCTAAGCCCCTGAACCCCTGAGTTCCCTAAGACCTTGCGCGAGACCGCTCACGCCTCCGACCAAAGGGGCAGGAAGATGATGAGCCCGGTCATGGCACTCAAAGGAACTGCTAAAGGCATAGGGCAAGACCTCCTTACAGCTGTTCGCAAATTCTATAACGCCGCCTAAAACCAAATAGGAACCATTTTACTTGCCAGCCTCCGTAAGGTAGTAGCCGAAGAACTAAAGGTAGCCGCCACTATAGCCTAGGATAAAATATCCTGGGCCGCGGTAGCCCCTTAAGAATCTAGCCCCACCTAGGCGTAAGCCGCTAGCCCAACATAGTACTAGCATGTATTAATAAGGAATTCTCATCAGAGGTAGAGAGGAATACCGGCCGACCTGGCTAGACGAACTCCATAGGAGACCGTCCAGGCGGTCAACCACGCGTCGATAAAAAAGGGGGCGATCGCAGCTCGGAAGCTCCCGAGCGGTGATACGATTGATACTTTTCAAGGTATAGCAACCAGAGACTGGCACTCAACCAACAATGGATAGATCAAGGAAGCCTTCGGACAATAAGCTAAGGAGAGTAAGAGAACCTTTGCTGTCCTAGTAAAGGGAATTTAGAAGCGAGACCTCTAGGGGACGACCGAGGATATATTCGGCAAGGCAAATGGCCTCTAAAAGGTCGACAAGGTCAAATTTAGGGTACCGAAGCACCAGGAGGTGACCCGGGCGATAGTCCTAGTGGCGCTTACCTCTCAGGAGGCCCGTAAGGCCTATGACGAGGGGGTGGTTTAGAGGGCCTAGCTACTTGACTGCGAGCCGTATTGGCCTGTACTAAGTCCAGTATAGTGCTTCAAATGCTAGAAATAGGGCTATATACAATACCACTGCAGATCAACAGCGCTATGCTCCCGGTGTAAGTCGAAGGCCCATAGAGAGGGCGGCAGGGATGGGGAGTCCTAATGCCAACTTACAAAGCGAGATCCCGCTCCGGTGTCCGGTTTACGGAGGAAGGCACCCGGCCTGGTCGAAAGAATGCCCTAAGAAGTCGAAGGTCCTAGCAAAGGCCAAGGAGGCATACCAGTTCCGACCGTGGACCTACGAAGCAGTCTCAACTGTACTACTACCGCTACCCTCGCCCTACTCAACTTCGATTTTACGAATAGAGAAGACAAAAACGACGGCTACCAAGTGGTTAGTAGGAAGAGGATAAGGGGGAGACCGATATAACAGCCGCAGCCCCATACCGGGCTGCCCGGGACCCTCAACAGACTAGGATTAGCTTCAAGCCGGATAGGGTATAGTTTATAAACCTGCCAAAACCGCTGCTAGCAACACTATACCACCTGATCAAGCTACCGAACTAGTCCTAGAGTCAACGCTGGCCACAGGTGCTACCTCTACAGCAACTGCTATATCTACACTAGATAGAGAGGATATAGTGATGGACTCCATCGCTATCCGAGAGCATGAAGTGTAAAATCCTACTCTGGAACATCGAAGGGAACAAGTAGGCTTTGGAAGTCCTGCTCGAGGAGGCCAGATACGACCTTCTCGCGGTGCATGAGCTATAGATCAACAGGCAGATAAAGTCAATATACTGCCCCCGGAGCAGCAAAAATCACCCTATGTTCAGATTCGAGGGCCGAGCAGCGCCCCACGAGTATATCAGACACTAGGAGGCTACAGGCCCATTGCTCTACTACCGAACTTAGGGAAGGTTATAGAGTCAATAGTGGCCGACAAAGTCACTTAAGCCGTGGAAACCAACGGCTTACTTCTAGATGAGCAGATGGGTAACAGGGTCACCGGTCAACAGAGCTAGCAATCCGGCTAGTAATAGCGCAGGCCTAGGAAGCGTAGATGTAGAAAGCTATAGCGTTGCTCCTCCAATTGGATACCATAGGGGCCTTCGACACGGTCAACCATATCCGGCTACTAGCTACCCTCCGAGAAATGCGCTTCCTAAGATAGCTGGTCCTCTGGACGAGGAATTGGCTGACCGACCGGGAGGCCATTCTTCACTTCGATGGTCAGGCAGCTCAACCGACGGCGATACGAGCAGGAGTCCCCTAGGGCTCCCCCCTTTTTTCCAGTCCTCTTTATTCTCTATATCGCCTCCCTGTATAAGCAGCTGAAAGAGGAGCACCCCTACTTAGCAGTTGTAGGGTTTACAGATAATACCAATTTCTTAGAGTTTAGCCGGGAGCCAGAGGCTAACGTTCGATAGCTAGAGGCTATATAGGAGACGTGTCTACGGTGGGCAGAGACCTGGGGGATGGCCTTTAGCCCGGAGAAAAGCGAGCTGATTCACTTCAATAAAGGGCGCAAATAATATGCTAACCAGCTAAACCTCGCGCAGCTAGGAGGAGGTACCAGCCTAGTGCGACCTATAACCTCGGCGAGATTCCTGGGAGTCTAGCTAGACTGGAAGCTCAATTGGAAGGCCTACCTAGGAGCGGTAGAACGGAAGTTGAAGACTCAGAGCTATATACTGTACTAATAAGAATCACAGCGGCAATGTAGGGCCTTAGGCTAGCTAAAGCGAGAGAGGTATACAAGTATCTCCGGTCAGCACTAGCTTATAGTACATCGTCCTTTCATATTCTACTAAGAAGAGCGGCGAACGAATGGCGAAGGGGATCACCAAAGCCTTAGGTAAAGCTCAAAACAAGAGCCTACGGACAGTAGCAGGAGCCTTTAAGTGTCTCAGCGATTGCGCCGTGTGTGCCGGGCCCACGGGTGGAACCCGGCATGTGGAAAGCACGGGCCCCTGTGGGTTAAATATTCTGTACCTCGCTGCCGCGAGATCTGTTCGTAACTCCTCGAGCTACGTCTTGACAATCAAGCCTGCCCGTACCTGACGGAATAGAGCTTAAACTGTAGTTTAGCCCGAATACAATTGTCATTGGATTGTCCGCCTGTCCCGCCGTGACATTAAGTCTACACCTATCCGAAATTTCGAAATGGAGATATAGGTGCCGCCATTAGACCTATACTCTAACAAGCGCCTGGCTGACTTTGAGGCCCGGCTTCAAACACATACTCTAGCCGACGGGCAAGGCGGAAAGAAGATAGCAGGGAGCATTATCCACACGGCCTACGACAGCATCCACCGAAGGTTCAACCGGAGTACAAACAACAAGGGCCAACCACGAGCTTTTGGGCCGCAGGAGCCTATGGCAGTAGAATAAGCCGGCAGCGTAATTGCATTCTGGACAGGGGATCGGCCAACACAGACAGGGTTATGCAGGAGGCTTGGAAGGAGAGGTGGCTGAAGGAAGGAGACGGCCGGGCAGCCACGAGGCCATCCGACGACTTCGACTACCAGCAGGAGACCCTGTTCAAAGACAAGACGCTAAGGAGGCACGAGGGTCTGAGCAAGGCGAAAAGTTCACTGCTGGTCCAAATCCGAACTGGGGCTATAAGGCCTAGGGGACTTCCCATTTAAAAAGGGTGTCCCGGAGGTCTTGACACCCAGCTGCGAATGTGGAGAAGGGCGAGAGACCGTCGAACATCTGGTGATGTGGTGTCTGGCGCCACCATTAGCTCGAAGATGGGAGAGGGCCCTGGTTCGAACGCGTAGGCTCTGTGGCATCTGCCGCAAGACTAGCCACAATGCAAGGACATGCCCAGAGACTGGAGAAATAGATAGCTCAAGCGATTCTGAGTAGTTCAATTGATCGCATCAGATTTTGGTGGACTTTGGGCAGTTGGTAGTGGTGTGGTCTAGAAAAGTGTCCCGGTCGATGGGGTGTCCCGCTCGATGATGGACCACGTTATAGCTATAGGGATTTAAGTATCAAATTCTATAATACATCGATACCTCCGCGCTTATAACCTCATTAAATGGAAAGCATTCTCTAAAAAGATACCTAAAAAGGTTTGACTAGATCATATCTCTAGAGCTGGGAAGTACTAAAGAGTTGTTGAGAGTTCTAAGTCCCAGTTTGATATAGCAATTTCCTTTACTGATCTGGTTTAGACACTCTTTTCAATAGGTATCTATCATAAGATTGTACTTTGAATTTAACTTCTTGGATATTCCATTTCTTCTCTAAGAAATTTAACAAGTGGTTCGTCAATACAAAAGAACTAACTAAAGGTGAATAATATGATCATAGTCTTGGAAAAAGCCTAGAGAGGTGGCTAGGGTGCGCGTATTATTATAGAGAGAGATGAAGGTACCCCTCGTAGAGGATAGGTAGTCCGTGCGCTTAGCTATTTTCTTACCCTACAGATGCGCATCTTATATTATCTTCTTCTCCATTTCCTCAGCTCTCGATTAGCAGAATTGAGTAGTATTTGCAGCGCCCTCTATGCCTCGCTTGTATATTACTCGTCTCTCAGATTCCACTTCGACAGCCAGGTTGCGGGGGGGCCGCCAAGGCTCCCCGCTCTCTCTAGTCCTTTTCATCTTTTATATAGCCTCGCTATATCAGGCCCTAAAAAAGTATCACCCATTGGTTAGCATAGCGGGCTTCGCCGTCGAGATGAATCTACTAGCCATTGGAAACCACTCAACAACTAGTATCTAGTAACTGAAAAACGCCTGGAAGGCCTACTTATAGTGGGCTAGAACCTGAGAATGGCATTCACATCTCAAAAGTGTAAGCAAATCTACTTCAATAAAGGCCGAAGGCAGTGGCAGGACCCTATAACTCTCGCCCACCTAGGAGGTGAGGGGACTTACAGATAGTTAACCAGTAAGCTCGGCCTAGTTTTTAGGAGTCTGGCTAGACTGGAAGCTATGTTGAAAAGCCCACTGCCAGGTAGTAGAACGGAAGCTGACCCAGGACTTTGCTCTATTGAGGATTGCAGCTAAGGCGTGGGGTCCAAGTCTCGCTCGGCCCGAGAGGTTTATGTAGTGGGGGTTCAAGAGTATCCGGCCACCCCACATCAGTTTAACGCGGTCGCGTCTCACATCCCTCTTTCCCAACTTTCGAACTACCATATTTCGACATCATGAAGCACAATTTGGCTGATTTTCGTTGCCAGCTTAACCGCCGGTCGTAGGAGGTTACAGGAGCTATTTCCAGGGGCACGTGCAGCCATTTGCACTCTCGTTGCAGCTGGCCAAAGCGAATATGCCGCCGTTCAGCTCTTTCCCGTCTCCTGCGACAATGTTGCCCATTATCTTAAGCACTGGAAAAAGTCACCAAACCTTTGAAGCCTAGCCTTGTACCGGCTGCCCTCCGGCCCTAACTCAATTCGCAACGAAAGCGCTTCTCAACGCAACTAGTAAGCAGGTCTCTTACTTAACGATCCGTCGTTATCTCCAAGTAAAAACCTTCGTAAATGGAAGTCCCATAAACGGATTCCTTTGATGAAAGACGTGGTAAAGGATAGGTATAACTTCGTACATAATTGGCTTGAAAACAACAGAGAGGTAGTTCAAGTGAGTGATATCAAACCTACCCCTACCTTTTTATCCCGCTGACCGACTTAGAAGATGTTCTCGGACTAATGTTCTTGCCAAAATAATACTAAAATACAACCGCCAGGCAATTCCATTTTTCCTCCGAGCAATACTGCAAGCGTTTCATCGACCTTAAGAACCATATAAGGCGAGTATCTAACTCATAATGTAGGGAATGATCTAGGTAGGGGGGAGGAGCAAGCTTATAATTATAGAACGTGATAAAGACTCTCTGAGGCAGGGATATACCGCAAGATCCTATTAGAAGGCCCTTGAAAAAGGTATTCCCCTTATTACGACGAGGCCCGGCATTTTCAAGAAGATAACGTTAAGATTCATGTCTGCCAATCGATGGAGGAGTGGCCTTTTAGCTCGGCGAATTTCGTGGATCAAATGGCCTGCATATAGCCTCGAGTTTAGATTCTATTGAGCACGTTTAGGCAGTTCTGAAGCGGAACCTACGGAAAATGTTCCTAGAGCTATGGACTCTGAAGCAAACGTCTTGGATTGAGAGGTTTAAAGAGTACGTGCGCAAGCGTGGGAGGCTATCCCATAGGCGTTAATCGATAAGCTGATCAACGGAATACCGAACTGACTGGCCACAGTTAGGAAAGCCAAGGGTTATACGGATGTGCCTTTCAAAAGTTTTGTCGCCTCGCTTATAGCATACCCGTTTATTTACATTTTTATCTCATCCGCCGCCCCTCTTTATATTCATTCCCACCCTGAAGTTCAATGATCTGTTGAATATGTACAGGAATACGTTCAATCCAAGCTTGAATCTGCCTCTGATCAAGCTCATCCCAAGCCTGTTGCCAAGCTCGAACGGCCTCTTGTCGATTCTTTGGAGCCCCTTTTCTTGTTGTCCTTCTCTTCATCCACGGCCAACATGGCTCGATTGCGTTGAGATCTGGAGAGTTAGCACACCACAACAGTCTCTGAATGTTATAAAGGCTATACACAACCCCTTGATATCGATGAGCATGAGCTGGAGCCTTGTCTTCCTGAACAAGTGTCCCTGGCCGTACTCTCTCACACTCTTTTGCGAAAGGAAAAAGTTTCGGGATCAGGATCGTTTTTTGATAACGGTACCAGTCAATCCCCCCTTTCCCATCACGCGAGAGTTTTCCCGTCTCTTTGCTCCATCGCCATTCTGGCTTCTTCCCAGGTAGATTTCGAAGAGAGAGTCGTTTCATGCCGTTTTGGAGTTCCCATTCCTTTTTCATCAAAGGTTCCAACTCTTCATTCAACCGTTCAATCTCTTCCTTCGCTTCCTTCTTCTCCTGTGCTGTTTCTGCCGCCAACAATGGCATGGACCTTTCTTATCATGTGTGAAACAGCCCCAAAACATAAACTCAGAATAACCTTTCCACCGTTCACGAATACAGCTTTTGACTAAAGCTTCATCAGCCTTCCTCCAAACTCGATAACCACCACGTCGGAAATTCAGAACAACTGAAGTTTCATCTGTCCAGATTACCCTTTTCCAGTCTTCAAGTGTCCAATGTTGATGTGCCAAACACCATGCAAGTCTCTCACGCTTCATTGTTTTCGTCAATCCAGGCTTCCTCGTCGGCTTCGTTTTGCGAAACCCATGGCGCTTGGATATCCGCAAGATTGTAGTTGCCGAGATATCCAGACCCATGTGACTGAGTTCGCCAGCGAGATCAGCGCACGTTTTCTCTCGCCCGTGCCGGTCGCGTTGTACCTTGGCGACAACAATCTCCACAGCTTCAGAAGTCTGTTTAGAAGGTCGGCCAGAACGGGGTGCATCTTCGAGCCATTCGTCTTTGAGGATTAGCGGCCTTTCGTTGGGATCGAATCCGCGTTCGATCGCACGTGCGTAGATCCGCTGCACTTGTCGAACAGAACAGCCAGTCTTTTCAGCGACATCGGCCGTCTTCATGCCCACAAGAGGGCTCTTCAAAGTTACAATAAGGGCTCGCGTCGCCAGGTCGGTATTTGGGGCCATAATGATGATGTTGATGGGAAAAGTGATAGGCGAGTGGAGAACAGATGCGGGTAAATTATTAGATGGATAAAGGCTATGCAACAAGCGGGGCGACAAAACTTTTGAAAGGCACATCCGTATACAAAACATTGATGCCCTGGGCCTGAACTTTTACCAGTGCCTATCGTTTCTCTGCCACGACTTTGCAGTGTTGAGATATCCTATGTTAAAGCTTAAGGTATATAATGTAGGTGGCTGGGAGAATATGGGGTGGCCGGATACTTTTGAATCCCTACTGTTAGAAATCCATTCGTAGCGCCATAGCCGATAGGGCCTCCAGTTGCCAGCAGCCGACGGCTCTAGGGGTAGCAACAAGCCAAGAGGCCTATAAGATAGACCCTACTAGGTGCTTAGAAACAGAGGCCTAGGTACCACCGCTGGACCTCTACCTCAGTAAACGGTTGGCTAATTTGAGGAACGGCTATGCAAGAAGTCCCTTAGATAGGGGCTGGGCCAGGGGAGGAATGGACCACTGCAGGGCACTTGATCGTAGAGGCTTGCAACAAGGTCTATAATAGGTTCTTCAGGAAGAAAAGGGGCCTAAGATAGAAGCCTAGACAAGGCCTACAAAGCCTAACGGCCTGTGACGGGCACCACCCAAGGTCTGGTCAGCTCGCACATACAAGATCGATATTGCTACAACGAGAGCAAGAGCTAAATGACAGGAATGGGCGTGCAACCAGACCTTAAGTACTGGAGCAGAGGCCTATGCGTTAGCATGACCCTAGACGTATGATCAGACCCCATGACGTATGCATAACCGCAAGCATATGACATAACCATGACAACAGGAACGGGGAATCCCGTGACACGGCCACTGAACAGGCCACTATTATAGTGAGCCAGTAGGCTAACCAGAGATGGAAGTAGGAGAAAAGAAGAACAAAAGACGTTGAACACTGATGAAGTGGTGAAACTGGCCTGGCAAGCCCGGTTGGAGCAACAGAAAGCTGGCTCACAAGGGGCTAATAGCAGGAGAATAGTTGACGAAGACCCTCCAATCCGTCTCTTTACTAATAAAGCCTTAAAGACGCACGAGGGCCTTACGGAGGCCCCGAGTACTCTCATTTTCCTGGCCCGTATAGGAGATATAGGCCTGTGTGACTACCTATTCAAGGTTAGAGTCCTAGAAATCCATCCCACCGACTGCGAGTATGGCGAAGGCAGCGAATAGTAGAGCACTTGGTGGTATAGTGCTTTGACATACCGCTTCAAGGCAGTGGGAGCAGCGGGAAATTTGGTCATATAGTGACCTACAGACCATGTTATAGGGGGTAGGTGCCCGGAGTATTAGGCTCGTTCAGAACGTCTTGGCTAGGTGATAGACTCTGGCCAGCTGCTGGCATATAGCGTAGCTAGAAGGCTAAGCAAGAAACAACAGAGGTCTAGAAGGCTATAGAAGCTGGCAAAAGGCCTCCGTTTATTTATAGTGAGTTGGATTCATATATAGTGGCTACGAGTGAAGGGCAGAGCTTTTTATCTAGCCAATACCGTACTATTTCTTTATATATTGCGGTATAGGGACCAGCGCGTCTATGGGCATATCGGTATAGGAAGTCATACAGTGACGTTCCAGAAGTCTGCGAGATTATATATCACTTAAACGCGCAATGCGACCGCGATCTTAACCATCTTCAATCTTCCAACTGGCAGAACTCTATACCACAATGATGATTTTGGATGAACTCGGGGCCAAATTAACGGCCGGTCGTAGATCTGGCCAGGAACTGTTGCCATTTGCATGTGCAGCTATTGCAGGGGCTGGTGTAGCCGGGGCAAGCCAGGCGGCCGTCGCCCGCGTGTTTGGGGTTAGCTGGGCCACAGTTAAGTCACCCTTCAACACTTGGAATCTTCAACCACCTTTACGTCTCTAAGCCTAGATCTGGCCGATCAAAGGTTCTTATACATCGGGAAAAACGATACATCATCCAGTTGGCTACACGGAAGCCCCAGCTTTCTATATAACTGTTGACTAATACCACAGATACCCGGACCTCGCGGTCAACGGTAGGCCGGGTTTTCTGCCAGCCTCGCATGCGCAAAGCGCGCATAGAAGCAAATCCTGTTGACGAAGGAGGTAGCAATGGCTAGATACCAATTTGCTTGCCTTTGGTTAGAGAATACCGAGGTATTAATCCGAGTAAGTAGCTCTAAAGTTAACCCTTAGTTCTACTAACCTACCTCTAGTCTACCTTCACCAATAAATCGTCTTACCAAAGCGATTCAAGCAGCCCGACGACTTGGGTCTTCCGGTTCTTCTCTCAAAATGGGAAAGGACTTTGTCAAATATATAGAGCTAACGTACTTGCATAACGAGTGGCGCAGCATAACGAGTGGCGCAGCATAACGAGTGGCGCACTTTTTCTTAGACTTCAGTCACCTTGTAAGTCAATTCAACCACAACACCTCAAATCAATTGAAACTACTCGGAATCGCTTTCCTCACGCGTCTCGCAACCCACTTGACAAGTTCGTACATTATGGCCGGGCTTCTTGCAGTTGCTGCAGAGCCGAACGTGCGGCTCGCCTGCATTCGTACGAGCACCACTCCCAGACGTTTCCTCGCAATCCTGACCACCAAGTCCCCGGTCTGCCATCAAAACCATCGCCTCTTGTAAACTAAGTGATCCTCCATCCTGCAAACGTGTTTTTTTTGGTCCTGCGTCGCTTGCTTTGCCGCTCATTTGCCGCACGAAGCTCCTTGTTCTCTGCTCGGAGCAACACCATCTCATGCGCCAGTTTCGAGATGCTCTTTGCCTGCAAGTCGATAATGTCGAAAATGTGGGTGGGAGAGCTGCCTTGATGGTTTTCGATCTTCCGTTTGAGAGTGCTGGAGCTCCGGGTCGCATCGTACGCAGTGGACGGGGTCTTTGGGACCCAAGACGAGGCTGTTCCAGGACGCGAGCTCGGAGGAGACGGGGTGATTGGCTTAGGGTCGAGGCGAGAGATCACCGATTCGGGGTCGAAAGGGACAAGGCCAGTTGCTCTAAAGCCTGCTCGTACGTTGCTCGCTGTGATAGACGCGTGGAATGCCTCTACAAACGCGGCGAAGAAGTCCTCCTTGGTGATGTGGGTGATTTGCATTCGCATCATCTGCTCGATTTGCTTGCCGTACGAACGCTTGAGTGGGCTGAAACACCCAACATCGAGAGGTTGGAGGAAGTGAGATGAATGGGAAGGCAGGCAGAGCGGAACAATGTTGTTGGCCTTGCAGTAATCTTCGAAGTCGATCGAGTGGTGGCTTTCGTGACCGTCGAGGATGAGCAGTCGATAGACTCCCTTCGTACGATGTTTGGTAGATTGGTCGAAATGTTTTAACCAATCAAGACCAATCTCATTTGTTGTCCAGCCATTTTCGCTTGTATGGACTCTCCATTCGGACTGGAATCGGCTGTTCTGGCACCAGGGGAGAAGGTGGTTTTTTCCCTTGACTACGAAGTACGGCGGCACGATCCAGCCATCCGCACACACAGCCTGGATCACAGTAACCCATTCCCGATTGCCAGGCTGCTTCGTACGAGGCCGGCCACGGCGTTCGGAGCTTGTCACGACCTTTGCGCTCGAGAGTATGCCCATCAGAAACCCAGTCTCGTCGAAGTTGTAGATGTCCTCCTCTTGGATCCCGTATTTGTCCATCATGTTCCGTACGAGCCGAAACCACGCCTTCACCACGTCAGGGTCTTCGCATTGGGCCCTCTGGTAATCGACTCGGCGTCGGAAACGCGTCGTAAGCTCGGGATGTCGTTTAACAAACCCGTTCGCCCATCGAACTCCAACCTCTGACGCGTCGCGATCCGTACGAAGGCGATTAGCCATTTCTCGAATGTCGGAGAGCCGGGGCTGGAATCCTCGCGCATCAAGGTCGAGTACCCTCTCAAGAAGGACTTTTTCTTCCAAGTCGGTCAATTTCCGAAGGTTGGCAGGTAATTCGCGTCGTGGTTGCTTTCCGGCGCGTCGGTGACGGAGCGAGGTTTCGGGTATCTCGTAGATTGTAGCAGCTTTTCGTACGGAAAGATTAGGGTCATTTTTAAGAGCTTCGAGCGCAAGGATCATACGACTTTCTTTTGGAAGAGATTCCATGTTGTGTTGTGGAAGAAATTTCGTGATGAAGTTAGGTGGTTGTTGGAGGAAGAAAGTGCGCCACTCGTTATGCTGCGCCACTCGTTATGCAAGTACGTTATAGCAAAGGCACTATTTCGATCATAGTTTAAGGGGGGGATCTAGAAAGGGGGAGGACTAATTTCGACGTTATAGAACGCGACTATAATCTACCGGCAAAAGGGGGATACACTTCTTGGAGCTATCAACATGCCATACAACAGGGCCTTCTCCCAGTTTACGATGGTATAAGACACTTTCAGCAGGATAATGCTCGGGTACAAACTTCAGCATCCTCAACCAAGTAGCTCCTAAACTCCGCAATTAAGGTCCTCAAAAACTAGCCTACTCACAGCCCAGATCTTACCCAATTGAGCATATATAAGCTCTTGTAAAACGAGATTTTGCAGTAATATCCATATATATAGTCCCTTAGGAAAACCAGCTGGATGTTGCTAAGTTTACTAGATATCTTCGGCGTTGTTGGTGGTCGATTGACCAAGCTCAGATTGATAGGGCTATCGACTCGATGCCTCAACGATTAACTTCGGTCAAGAAAGCCAGGGGTTGGTATATAGAATATTGATAGCTGGAACCAGAGTTTCAACCTGTATATATTTGTAATGCTAGAGATTAAGGTGGTGGAACGTTATCGCAGGCTAGGTGTCTTGGTCATGAAGTCAAAAATTGTGTGGCGGGGATGGTTGATGCGGGGTCTCGTAGACTTCTGGACCCCTACTGTACTAAGTTATTGAGTTATGAGAAATATAACTGTATTCCAATAGACCTACAATATAAAACCGTAGGTCCAGTACTTATATTGATATATCTAAGGAAGCTATTCATGATAAGATCGATTTATAGGACTATTCGGCCGGCGGTTAACATAGAAGGATAAGAATACTAAGCTACAACTCGTTACAGTCTTCTATAAGGAGCTAGTAGGACTATAGCTGAACTATCTGATCTACAATGCAGAGCTATTAGCGAGTATCGATGCTTTCAAAGAATGGAGGCCGTATTGTCTTATTGGCATAATATATACTCGGTAACGTGATTCACCATTGACTCGGACACCCAATTGAGCCGGACACATTTTCCGGACTATGCCACTACAAACTGCCAAAAGTTCACCAGAATCTGATGCAATCAATTGAAACTACTCAAAATCGCTTAAGCTATCTATTTCTCCAGCCTCCGAGCATGTCCTTGCATTATGGCCAGTCTTGCGGCAGATGCCACAGAGCCGTAAACCCATCCGACGCCTCTTTGATGGTCCTTCAATTTCCTCCTCAACGCGCTCTTCCTCGTCCACCATACCTTTCTCTGCCATTTTTTCCCTAGCTTGGCTTCCATTGATAGCCCCGCCATCTTGGAGACGCGTCCGTTTGGCTCTGTGGCGCTTGGAGAGTGCTTCGTTGGCCTCCTGAAGTGTCCGTACCTCGGCCTCCAAAAGGGTGACCCGATG
>NW_026944220.1:752218-772074 GCF_033297405.1 Parathielavia appendiculata
ATCTTCGTCAAATTCGAACGGCCGTTGCAGCTGTCGGACTTTGCAGCCCGGCCCTTCAATCTCGCAGCAATTGTCGACTTGGGGACATTGTATATCTCTGCGGCGCGTTGGATACTCAAGCGCGGTGTTGATCGAATCGCATTGATCGCGAGAAGAACTCGGTTTTCTGGGAAGCTGTCGGACATTGTTGTGGTAGAGAAAACGCGTGTTGACGTTGGGTGGTTATGGTGGGGGAAAATGTGTCCGAGTCAATGGGGTGTCCGAGTCAATGGTGGATCACGTTATATATATACTGATTTTTTACCGCAAGGGCAATCGCCTCGCCTAGTTAGGGCACGCGGTCTCTCCGCGCTATTTTACATGCAAGGTATCTGCTCCCATGCTACCTCCGCGCCGCTTAGTTGCCGCTTAAACGCTTCTAGCAGTCCCTCCTATCCAGCAGTCCGGAACTCATCTTTCCAGCTTGGTGACGATGAAGCTTTTAGGCGGCCATCCGGCCATGTTCGTCATTTAGCTGTATAGCTCGTGCTACTCGCTTACGGCTCCAGCATGGCGTTAGAGCCGGTACGCTTCTTCCTCTTTTTCTCCTTCTTGGCTCCCTCGGGGCTCCTAGTCACTTTACCATCCTCTGGGTCTTCCTCTGCTCCCTTACGCTCCAGCTCTATCGAGAGCCTATACTCAGCTAGTCGCTCCCAAGGCTTATAAGCCAGGTGACTATCCGCACTACGCTAGAGTAATCTCGAAGCGCTCTTATCAGGTCGTGCCTATCTCTGAGCTAGGGTCTTCCGTCTTTAAGCTCTTGGTCTTGGCATTCAAGCACAAGGTGGGCCACCGTCTCTAGAGCTATCCTATAGCAACAGAGCAGTATAGGTACCCTAGTGACCCGCCTTTTAAAGAGGAAGTCCGTTAGGCCGATTGCTCCTATCCGAGCCTGTGTTAGCAGCGAGCTGTTTACCTTGCCAGCCCCTTATAAGCTGCAGTGACTAAACTATAGGGCTGAGCCTGAAGAGATCGGCTGCTTCTTTATAGCGGTACGCGCGTAGTACATTCGTACGCTCTATTTACATTTCTAGACGACTATTCTATGCCTCGATTGTTGGTAGGTTAGCATCCAGTTCTACTGATCCTATATAAGGCGCTTGCTAGGCGCTTCAATGCTCGGCTATCGACCACTATCTAACGTATATACCTATAGTCGTTCCTTGGCCTAGTCTTGCTTCCTAAGTCCGGATATTGCCGGTGGAGTTTAGGGGGTCTTTAGGTCCTACGTCGTTAGAGCTACAGTCAGTATTCAAAAGTCTGTCACAACCCACATCAAAATCCTCTGTCCCCATAATTTAGGTCATTACAACTATCAACATATCTCTATATAACGCAACCCTACCAACATTCCTAGTATATTCGATATATATTTATGAGAGCCCTAGTTCTGGCCATCAGTATTTTGTATACCATCCTCTGGCTTTCTTGACTGCGGCTAATTGCCGAGGCATTAGGTCACTGAGGCCGCAATGAGGCCGTCAATTTGGGCTTAGTCAATTGCCCACCAACATGCCCGAAGACATCGAGTAAACTTGGCCACATCTAGCTGGTTTTTTGTGAGTAACCAGACATCCAGATATAGCTGCTTTATCCTCGCTTTCAATAGAGCCCACTTATGCTCCATTGGATTCAAATCCAGGGTGTAGGCTGGCTAGTCAGGCAGGACCTCGATCATATACTTTATCAGTTATTCAGTCGAGGATGTTGATGTACATACTTGGGCATTATCCTGCTGTAAGTGCCGAGCACCACTGTAGATTGGAAGAAAACTCCTTTCTAATGCTGATGATAACTCCAAGAGCTATTATCCTCCTTTTTGGGGTGGTTGGTAGTCACGCTTAATGAAACAAAGGTCGGTCGTCCCCCCTTTTCAAATGTCACCCCAAATTATAATCGAAATCATGCCATTACTATAGCTCTGGAAATTGACGAAACTCTTATCCCATTTTAAGAAGGGAACCGGAAGACCCACGTTATCAAGTTACTCGAATTGTTTTAGCAAGACGATTCGATTCGTCTCTGAAGATAGATTAGAGGTCGGTTAGCAAAATCCAAGGTTTGACTCCTAAGTCACTTACTCGGATTTATATCTCCATATCCTTCAATTAAAGGTAAGCAAATTGATATCCATCCTTTGCTACTACCTTGGTTGATAGGATTCTCATTTGTACATGCCACTTCCATATCCGATGATGGCGAAGAACCCGGTGTATCGTTGATCGGGAGATGCGGCCGTCCATAGTATTAATGGATCAGCATCTGGGTTATAAGCTGGGGACACCGTTTAGCCAATTGTAGGATATCCCGCATTCCCGACGTATAAGAATTTCTGGCCGGCCTATTCGAGGCTTGGATTCAACAGTGGTGGAAGATTCGAACCGTTACAGGATACGGTAGATGCGGTCCAGTGGATGCGAAACGCACGGGCAATAGCCGACTAGCTAGGCCCGGCTGCAATGGCACCTACAACAGCTGCACGTGCAGTCCGCTATAGTTCCTCGTCTGGTTGACGGCCGGCTGTCAGTTTGGTCCAAATTTCGGCCAGATTGACCATAGTGGGCCAAAGTTGTTGGTTAGACGATAGGAGATAAGGCTTGTCGTGTCGCGACGCGCGTTCGATTGTTGTGGGGTGTGACAGACTTTTGAACCCAGACTGTAGGCATTTATAGTAGCGCTACGTTTCGTAGGAGCTTCGCTATCCAAGCCCTTTATAGCCGCTACTTAGTTTCTGCTATCGATCTGTTGAGGTACAGGTCGATAGGGGGTATACAGACTTCGCCCTCTATATTGCGTGTTGAGGTCGCCTTATAGCACTTGTTATAATGTTTAGCAGCGCGCTTGTATTGCTTGGAAGCTACGTAAAATCCCTCGTAGTCTCCCAAGCAGAGTAGGTATATACTAGGCTCTTGCTCTATATAGAACATTATAATTATCTTCGTAAATATCAATCGGGCTTGCGAGACCTATACCCTATATATCAGCATGTAGAGAGACCTATAAGGGCTCTCGTCGGGGGGAGAAACAAAGAGAGAAGGCTTGCCAGGAAGGTGATTAGGTGCTACTATGCTCCGAGAGGCTCCTAGAGTATAGATTAGCCGCACAGCTAGAACAAGGCCAGTTCGATAGCTTAGTTAGTCATCTGCGCCCTTTTTTCTGCTGTAGTAGGTGGATTCAGAACTTCAGACTGGTATAGGGGAGGCAGAGGTTTTTAGTCCAGCCTTTCAAGCAGGGTTTTTCCTCGTAACTAGTGGTAGAGAGTCAGGCGAGCTCTAAGGTGTAGGAATAAGAATAAATATATCTTAATAGCCAGTCCTAAAAGCGCGTGTTTCTAGGTTTCTAAGTCGCTATCTTTATGCCTGTTTCTTTCTTATGAGCTTCGAAGGATAGCTTATAGTCGAGACAGACTAAAAATCCTAGCCTACTCGATAGGGCGAACCCTGGTCGCGCCTCCAAATATAGTAACCTTCTCGCTATATAAACAGCTGACTGCCGGCCGAAACTTGGTAAACAGGTACTAGAAAGTTGTAAAAAATTCATTAAGGCCAAGAGCTCCCAACTAACCTAGGCTCGGATAAGGGCTATAGGCCTTATAGACTTTTTGATTGGGGTCGAGGTTCCTCGAATATGCAACCTCTACTGCGAATGCGGCTGGGGTAGGAAAACAGTGGAATATTCAGTTATGTGGTGCCCCCATCTACCGAAACTACAGACCTAGCGGGCTTTAGAAGTATGATTATAGAGGGGCCTTTATAGGACCTTTGATGGGAAGGGAGATAGAGAGTGCGGGCTTGCAAGGAAGGTAATTAGGCGGTTACTAGGCTCTAAAAAGCTCCTGGAGTATGGGCTAGCTTTCCGGCTACAACCAAGCTAGTTTACTATCTTGGTGAGCTACCTTACCCATTCTTTCTACTGTAGTTGGCTGACTTAAAGAGGTGGACTGGCATAAATTAGACAGAGGTTTCTAATCTAGCCTTGCAGTATACCTTTCCTGTGTAGATAATCTGCAAGCCTTAGGTAGAGCGGAATACGAAAAATAAGAATGATCAGAATATACAGACTCTTATAAGCGAGGATAGAGCTCTCTTGTATTTTGCCTGCAACCTCGTTTAAACAGACGAGACTGGTACTATCAGAAAGAGTTCGAAAGACTCTATGTATTGATGCCAGTTTTAAATACGAGGTAGCCTCCATATGGCCGCACAGGGTACTCAGAAAGAGGGTGCAAGTACCGCCTATAGCATTGAAAAATTTCTCCCACACGAGACGCACGGACCATATTCCAATCTCGAATAAGCCATTCTACCAGCCATAACGCCGAAGCCACTCTCATTCGTCCTACCCTATACCCACCAGCTTACGTGAACTTTAGGAAGCCTATTTTGCACTAATGACGCAGGAGAACAACGACCTTACTACCTAAAAGGGCATCACAAAGCCTCCATTGACATATTACTAAGCGACTAATAGAGCTAGTTCACTCTGAAAAGGGGCAGGAAGCTCAAGCTCTTATTGAGGAGCTATACCAGGCCCTGCAGCAAGCCCTGTAGTAAGCCCTTTGAAGTCCCTTCGAGCCGGATACCTTACTCACCAGCTTTGGAAGGTCACCGCAGAGGAGGTGAAAGCGGCTATTTAGCCTCTAAGGCTCTAGAACTACGATATGGGCTACAGTAGCCTCTCAAGGCCTGCCGTAGTCTCTTGCTACCTAACCAAAGAAGGTAGTGCCGGCTAGGCTCCAAAGGAAGATTCTACTTCGAGCTACTGGCTATACCGCCGGCTAGATAAGAAGGACTCCGCAGGAAGTAGTCTAAGCCGTCAACTAAGCCGCGGCTAAGAAGGGGCCTATCCCAGCTTATATTTTCTCTAGCAGTGATACTGTCATTACCTTCAAAACAGTGGCCCTCAAAGAATGGCATTTACCTAGTGATACGTGGATTCAACAAGCCTTTGGCCAGCAAGCTGGGGAGGCTCACAGATCCTTCGCTATACTACTTTAAAAGGCTTTCTAAGGAAGGGCCTAAAAGGACTAACGGAGGAAGAGTTCTAGAAGGAACTAGGCCTCCGACCAGTAGATAAGGTTAAATTCAGGCTCCCTAAAGACTAGGAAAGAGAAGAGCTCCTGTCCTGGTAGTTCTACGAAACCAAGTAGAGGCTAGGAAGGCCTGTAACAATAGAGTGGTTTAGAGGGCCCATATCTAGGACTCCGAACTATACTAGCTGTACTAGACCTAACTCAAGGCTTTAAGTGCTGAAGTAGGGCTATATTCAACGATACTGCCTTTCAAAGGAGATTCTTTGCCCTTGCAGTAAATTAAAGGCATACGGCGAAGATGGGAAGGCTCGGGAAGCCTTATACCCTACGTATAATGGTTAGTCTACTAGGTACCCTACCTACTGAGAACCCTGTATAGCCTGGTCTAGAGCTTGCATATAGGGGGCTAAGGCTAGAGAAGAGACTAGGGAAGCGTACCTCACCGGCCAAGAACCTTCGAAGCGATGCTAAACCGGCAGGTACAAGGTTCACCTTCCAGGCAAACCAGACCATGCAGTTAGCCTTGGCAGACAATGGATTCTAAGAGATGGTTAGGAAAAGGAAATGACGCCTTATATATAGAGGTAGCCGGCTGAGATCTCTGTACGGATGTCCACGTCAAAAGTTTTGTCCAGGCGCTAATGACGCCACCCTCGTTATTTGATTTCGTCCTTCTTCCGCCCCCCTTATCTTCATTTCCACCTTCTAATTGAATAATTTGCTCAATATGCCATAATATCCTTTCAATCCACGCCTGGATTTGCTCCTGCGACAAGCTCTTCCATGGCCAACAAGGCTCAATTGGATTAAGATCGGGTGAGTTCCCTGGCCAGAGCAGTCGTCTAATCTGATGAAGATCATAGACGCTGCCTTGGATATAGTGAGCATGCGATGGTGCCTTGTCTTCTTGGACTATCGTACCAGGGCAATCCTTCTCACATTCTCTCGCGAATGGGAAGAGTTTAGGAAGAAGGATCTTCGTCTGGTAACGATACCAATAAATCCCTCATTTACCTCCACGCGCAAGTGTTCATTCTTCTTGTTCCATCTCCACTGAGGTTTCCGACCAGAACGGGTCTCCAAAGATAAGCTCCCCAATTTTGTCTCAAGCTCCTACTCGTCCCTTAGAATAGGTTCCAGCTCTTCATTTATCTTCTCGATGTCTCTCTTTGCCTGTTCCTTTTTTTGCTTTGTTTCAGGAAGCCAACAGTGACAGGGACCTTTCTTATCATAGGAGAAACAACCCCAAAACAAAATTTCAGAGTATCCTTTCCGACGCTCGCGAATAGCACTGCGCTCAAAGGGACAGACCTTCTACAATCGACCATTTGTAGGCCTTTAAAGCCTATGAACAGCATGCTATAGTATCCAAGGGAGGGAAATCAGACCCCTACCTATAAGTCCTCGATGTCAACCTATACCCTCCAAGAGAGGCTACGACAGCCCCGCTGAAGCAGAGCTGGGGAAAATGGATATAAATAGAGTTCAAGCCGACGCAGCTCTCCAGCTAGCAGCTATTGGCCTTTTCAATTAGGTGCTATAAGGCTTACTAGCTAGGATATCTACAATATAAGGACTATGATAGGCCTTCTGGGTAGTAGAACAGCTGTAAAGAATAGTAGAGGCAGGTACCACTCCTCAAAAATTGAATAGGGGGTTCCAGGCCTACTGGTAGACCTACGAGCTATAATAAGCAACGCGAAGCTAGGGAAGCCGAAGAGTCTATAAACAGATCCTAGTTGACTTTCCTTGGTAAAGACTTAACAAGAGCCTCTACGTAGTGCTAAGAGCTATCCGGTTGGCTTAGACCAAAGCCTAAAATCTGCCCTATAAAAGGCTACATCTAAATTAAGTAAACTTCAGAAGCTAGAAAGATAGGCTTGGACGAAGAGCTTCCTACCTGCTGAACCTCTCAAGTTGCTACTACTCTCTAGAGGCCCCGGCTAGCTAGTCCTTACAATTTATAACTAGAACGCTTAGGCTCTTGCCGTCAAATGCTTTTTGAATTTAAGAAAAAATCTCAGCGATATCTCTGATACTACTACCTCTGACCAAGACTTTAATTAAGTATAGTGTTACGGGCATTTCCCGTGCCAGTGTTAGGGTTGTATTCCTGTTGCTTAGTGGGGAGTCGGCAAGCCTAGTGATGGGGCTTGCTAGTGGTTAGTGCGCAGCCCCTCCTATAGGGTTTCCCTAAGGGCTGCACCCTGCTTATAGTTTAGTTCCTTATGTAACCACAATAATACTAGAGGATATATAAGCTTAGTTCCTATACCCCATTATAGTTAGTTGCACCTGTAGCTTATATTGTGTAGCGATCATTTCGACAACTAAAGGCTCAGAAAAGCTTTTTAGCGGTTTTCAGCGACTTTCTAGATTCGATTTGAAAGTGTATATAGCAAAGACCATGGATTTTAGCAACGATCGACATATACTAAATCACAACTGAGCTAATTGATCAAGAGAGCTAAGACGGTACAAGCGTATTATACATCTGAAACAAGGATTCGATAAGGGTAACCGTTAGGATGGCGGACATTGAGATAGAGAATAGGCCCCCCTGAATTGGCGATATGCAGCTGGCTATGATTGAGCACCTGAACAACGCGACTTGTCCTATTTTGAAGAAGTACTTCAGTAACTGTAAGAATGAAATTACTACTACTATGGTTATAGGGAGCATCGTCGTATAGGGTTGTAAGGACTATCTTACGAGTAGGCCTATTATAGTCGAAGCCTAGATCCTGCACCTTATAGAAGGTATGATGAAGGCGGAGGCAGTCGGCTATATAGTTCGTTATGATAGATTGCTTGACGAGAAGTATGCGCTATAGGCGTAGGTCTGATTCTTGAGCGAAGCGTTGGGCTACAACTAGAACGGTCAGAAAGGAGCCTAGACGACGGTTTCCAACGTTAATCTGGCATTTACGAGGAATCCTAAGGCACCTGAAATTCTGCTCCCGGGTCAGTAGCAATAATAACGGCGTAAGTAGAGTGACACCCTCTGACGATAGGGTCGCTAGCTACGTTGCTTAACGATATACGCCTAAGCGATAGGTTAAGTAGCGGTTCTACTGCTCTGCCGTACCTAGAGAAGTTTTCCGGCGATAAGGACTCTACCAATCATACCTAGCAGTTCCATACGTAGAAGAATCAGGTTATCGCTCTTTGGATCGTATACCCGGGCGAATTACAAAACGAGTGTTCTAAGATCCTATATACTACTATAATATTGATCGGAATAGCTGTAGACGCAACTATACACAGCATAGAGAGTATAATGGCTCACCTATATGAACCGTACTACAAGACTTAGAATACCCGCATAGATTTTATAGACTATTAGCCAAGCGCTATACTACCTTGGATCTTGCCTAGCTAGCTAAGAGCGAACTAAAGGTCCTAAGAGCAGGAAGGCGATTATACTAGATTCACCAACTTCCTAATGGAATACTCGAATCTTACTGATATAGCCCGCTAGGATAATACTACCTACGTCCGCCGTTTCTGCGAGAAGATGAGTCAAAAGATAAAGGACCTATTCAAAGCCTAGTTCGATACCGTAGAGACCGACGATTGTCAGGGCTAGGTTCATATAGGCCAGAAGCTAACGGCGAATTTAGAGGCCGATAAGTATATATGTAAGATACATGACGATAACACAGCGGGTTCAGGCAATTTAGGTGGCAACAATTATAACAATAGTAGCTTGACCACCGCTACCGGCGATCCTATAGACCTCGACGCCATAAAATTCATAGTGGCGAGACTCGACCTAGCAGAGTATAGCCGTCGCATTACAGAGGGTCTTTACCTTAATCATAGTAATAATGGCCACTATATAGCCCAATGCCGCAAGCGCACTAAAACCAATAACAACGAGAGCGCCAACGGTTATAGCGGTCACAGTGGTCTCCGGGATGGTTCGGCACTAGCCCAGCCGTGTAGCGGCAGTCTAACCTATCAAGGTAGCTACAGCTATAACCTTAGAAGGCTGACACTTCACTACCGTACTGATCGTATAATTATAAGATTGAGTTGCTGCCTAAGCTAGAAGGTATTGAACGCGTGGAATAGTCCATTTTCCGTTAGAACTACGCGTTATAATTAGATAGCTGGACGACAATTTCGCTAAAGGACTCGTTTAACCGTTATAGTCGTTAGCCGTGTCGTCTATTCTGCTAGCTTAGATGCTAAGAGGTGGTATATTTATTTACGTCGACTATCGCAGGATTAACAATATAACGTTGAAGAGCCGTTACCCTATTCCACTAATCTAGAACATACTTGATTCTATCTATAAAGCAATGATCTTCACTAAGCTAGATATTATAGTAGTGTTTAACCGTGTCTACGTCGTGGAAGGCCACGAGTGGTTAACTGCGTTCATCTTTCGTTTTAGCCTATATCAATCGCTGGTCACCCCTTTCGGACTATAGAGCGCACCGGCGACCTTCTAGCAGTTATCGACGATATACTATACGACGTTCTTAACGAGTATACGGATGTTCCTACCAATTTTTCTCACACCGCCTTCTTGGCGAAGACCACATGCCCTGTAAGCCACTATACCTAACCCGCCAAATTGGCTGACTGACACCATAGTCGTATCTAGCCTATTTTGCTGGGCCGGCCCAGTAATAACATCCTGACGACGGTCCTTTGCCCGGCTTCCTTATACTCGTTGCCTCCTTCCAAGCGAATGACCTCCTGGATATGGAACGGTATCCTCTCAGTACAAGCCTGTATCCACGGCTGGTCCAAGTCTTCCCAAGCTTTTCACAGACGTGCTGTACTTCCTTTTTTAACTTGGGGAGCTCCCTTCTTGGTGGCCACCCGCTTCAATCATGGTCAACAAGACTGGATCATATTAAGATCGGGCGAGTTAGGACACCACACAAGCCGGGCGACACAAGCAGTATCGTAGATAGCTGCTTGGGCACGATGTGCATGCGAGGGAGCCAAGTCTTCTTGGACAAGGGAATCAGGGCCACAGCTCTTCGCAAATGGGATGAGCTTTGGTTATCACCACCTCCTTTTGGTAGCGATACCAATCGACACCTGTCCCCTGTCTCCGAGTCAGCTTGCCATGTTTAGTATCCCATTTCCATTTAGGTTGCTTGCCATCACGCCCTCGAAGACCAAGGCGGCGCATCCCTGTTCCAAGCTCCCACTCTTCTCTCAAGTAGGTTCAAGGAGAGCGTTCATCTCTTCGAGGTCCTTTTCAGCTGCCTTCTTCCCTTGTGCTGTTTTAGGATGCCAGACATGATGACATGGTCCTTTTGCCCCATAAGTAAAACATTCCCAAAACTGAAACTCGGCAAATCCTTTCCATCTCTCTCGAATACATGACTTAACGGATTTCTCTTGAGGGGTCCTCCAAACACGGTAGCCGCCTCGACGATGATTGAGAACAACAGCTGTCTCTTCAGACTAAATAACTCGCTTCCAGTCTTCGAGAATCCAGTCCTTATGAAGAAGACAGAACTGAAACCGGTTCTCTCTTCATCTACGCGGTCAAGGCAGGCTTGCGTGTCGGCTTAGTCTTCTTCATTCCAGCTGCCCGCAAAATCCGCCAAGCTGTCATTGGTGAGACACTATTGCCAAGCTGCTCGGAGATAAAAGCACATGACATCTCAGGGCCAAACCGGTCATGCCGCACTTTCTGAAGGACTTCATCTTCATATGCTTTCTGCTTATTTGGACGGTCAGGTCGGGGTGCATCCTGCACATGGATATCCTTGATGACAGGGGCTTGGCTGTTGGATCAAAGCCACGTTCAAGAGCTTTGGAAGCAATGGATTCGACGGTTTTAGGCTTTAAACCAGCGATGGCTTCAATGGTTGCGTTATCGAGCTTCAGAATAAGCCGTTAAGACAAGTGCTTACGCACGTGTGGCAATATCAGGTAGGAAGCTGGAAAAATGGTAAGAAGGAGAGTTGATAATGCCTAACCTACGGGGTAATTTAGGCCTATCTAGGTAATTCTGTCCGGCAAAACTAAAAAAAGCGGTGCGGAAAAAGTTTTTGTAGGAACTTTCGTATAACGGCGTATCTTGATAATAACCTAGTCTACTCTATAGACCGGAAGACCACGTTTTGCATATATGGGAGGTGCTTAAGCGGATGATTGACATAGGCCTCTAAATCTACATTGGTAATTGCGAGCTCTATACCGAGAGAACCAAGTACTTAGAGATCATTATTACACCCGGCGGTATGAAAATAGATACTGGATAAGGTTGGAGCGGTGATATTATGGGAACCACCGAAGACGCGGCGCCAGCTATGCGGTTCCTAGGCTTCGCTAACTTTTATCGAAGGTTCTGTAACGGTCCCAGGAGTATGTTGCAACTAGCTGGTGACGACTCTACGAGTTTGTCTCGAATGGAGAGAGAAGAAGAAAAAGAGTGAAAGACTATGCGAGATACCTGCCGTCTTATACCTCCACATCCTTGGCCTGTGCGCCGATATCGAACAAGATAGAAGTCCACCGAATCTCGAGTCTTTGGCCGAGAGTCTGCCGAGGCCATTACGGCTCAGCCCGCTGCAGGTTCATTATAAATCTCTTAGGGCCAGCTAAACCATTATATAAACTAACGAAGAAGATGGCATTATAGGACTAGACCGATACCTGTCAAACCGCGTTCGAGCAGCTTAAACGCCGCTTTTCAACCGTACTGGCATTAAGGGTCTGGAACTAGGAGAAGCCGACTATAGTAGAGACTGACGCTTCATACTAGTGGGCCGGCGGTACCCTCCTATAATAGGTAGACGATGGTGAACGCACCTAGTAGTATACTTCAGCGCTAAGTGTCACGGCACTGGACCGCCGATCCCTAGGTCACGTGGCACATTGCACTTAGCTTCAGGTTGATCCATCCATAGCTTCCTTTCCTCTTCATAGAGCAACGCAGTTATCTTCCCAGACCTACTATGGTTCCGTGACACTAAGCACTCAGCTCAGGAGTGTAATTGCGATATGTATAACAAAGAGATGTTAGCGATTATCGAGGCACTAAAATAATAGCGCCTGGAATTGGAAAGAGCGGGATGGCAATTCGACATTATCACCGACTATAAGAACCTCTAGACGTTCATAACGACCAAGCAGCTGATACCACGCTATACTCGGTAGTCAGAAATTCCTATCAAGGTTCTACTTCAGAATCGTTTACTATCTAGGATTGGCAAACGCAATGCTAGACGTACTTAGCCGGAAACTGGAAGTAAACCGGCCAGTATTGATGACGACCGCCCATATAACCGCAAGAAGGCACTCATTGATCTATCGCGGTTTAACCCAGAGAGACCTTTCTGCTAGAGGCGACAAGGCTATACCAGCTCGATAGCTCCTGTATATCGACGATTTGTTCGCTGATAAATATAAACGCTGAGCGTTATTATAAATGGTCATTATGATACTCCTGAACCTACCGAAGCCCAAATAGCCGCCAGCGTTGAAAGTCTTGAGAGTACTAATAGCAGAATTCAATCTAGTCGCTAAAAAGGGCTTTTTCTAGTACCGACTACTTATTGATCCAAACCACGCTAATATACATTTGCAGAATATATATTGAGTTTACAACTCGGTGCCCAGCTGCCACCCAGGGAGGAAAAAGATGCTAAACCAATTGAGCCGTATCTTTTTTCAACCTTCCACTATTTCTCGTCATGACGCTCAATTCAGCTGATTCGCAGCCAACATCGCGAGTGGGAGATAGCCAAACCAGGAGCTATCGCCAGAGTATTGCGCTGCCATTTGTACGCTCATTACCACAGGCCGGACCCAGCGCGAGGTCGGGTCACTCTTTCGCGTATCGAAGAAGGCCGTCCAAGGTGCGGTTCAACTCTTTAAAACTCACGAATCTTTCTATTCCAGACCTCGTAGCGGGCAGCCCAATGTACTTATAAGAAGAGAGACGCGGTATATCTTAACTCTCATCAAACGGAATAGGAAGCTTGCTAAAAAGGCACTCCTTAACGTTACAGGGACACCTGTCTCATACTCGACAATTTGCCGCTATCTCCGCCACCACAACATACGCAAATAGAGAGAAATAAAGTGAATTCCATTGATAAACGAAGTAGCAAAGGATAGATATGACTTTACCTACAACCAGCTCGAAAATCTCGAAGAGTTCCTCCAGGGTTATAGCTTAAAGTCTCGCCTTGTTTTGGCTGGATCTAACTATAATAGACCATGTTCTTATATGAGTATTCTTGCCAAAATAGCACCTCAAATCCGACTGCCTGGGTATTCCTTTTCCCTTCTGAGAAGTTCAACCTTCGATTCGTCAACCTCCGAAATCATGTGAAGGTGAATATTACCATTATGGTATAGGGAATGATCTAGAGGAGGGGGGAGAGCGACCTTGTTGTGATGGTTCGCAATAAGACTGCAAAGAACCAAGGATATACGGCTAAATCCTACCAAGATGCTCTTAAAGAGGGCCTTTTTTCACATTACGACGAAACACGGCATTTCCAGCAAGACAATGCGAAAATTCATGTCTGTAAATTTGATGGAGGAATGGCTCTGCTCTCAAGCTATCTCCTGGATCGAATGGCCTACTCAAAGTCTTGATTTAAACCCAATTGAGCATGTCTGGGCCTAGATAAAGCGCTATTTGCGAAGAACCTTCCCAGATCTCTGGCACTTAAGCGAAACCAACTCAATATCGAAAATCCATCTGCGTGTTTGAAGGAGAAATGGGGTGCTATGCCGCAGGCCTATATTGACGGCCTGATTGATAGTATGCCAAGAAGGCTGGCTGCTGTTAAAATGGCTTGAGGGCGGTATATACGGTACTGAAGCTTAAAACCCAGGCTTCTGGCAAATACAATTAGATTCCTCGTCAGATTTGTAGTTCCTGCGATTTCCTTTGTTAAGTGCTGAGGTAAATGGAAGGGTTTGGGGTGCGGGGCAGCTTAGATCCAGAATTTTGGACCCCCACCGTATAGGGTAGGTCGAATGGGAGTGACTTCGGCGTTGTGGCTGTTAGAGTGGCTTGGTCGAGGTTGGAATATAGTGTGCGGACAGGTACGTATGTATATGTGAAGAATTTTCAATACTGTGGGTGCTTGCACCCTAATTTTGGTACCCTGCGCGGCTATGCAGAGGTTACCGCGCAGGTAGAACTGCTATTACTAGATAGAGTTTTCCGAGTTCTTTCTAATGGTACCAACTCCGTCTGTTTTGGCTGGGTTGCGGGCGAGATATAAACTTTCAGTGCAAGCTAAGACTACAAAAATTGGTTCCTCCGGGCTATTGCACTGACATAATATACTGGTAGAATATATCTATAAGCTATTCTGCCGACTGTACCGTATCATACTAGATGAAGTATACCTACTTGATGAATTGGCCGACTATGGTGAGTATACTATCATACTTTACTCCTGTCGCTAGTCTATCGAGAGTAGTAAGTTGATAATAAAGTCCGTTATAACCTAGTTACATGGTCGTTCTATAATTGCCAATGATTGTAAGCGTCCCTACAGTTATATCGCGCTTGCTTACTTCGGTTGTAGAGGTCGTAACTACTATAACGTCCTTAACTCCCTCGCCTTATCCTAGGGAATTGTAGGTTTACCTAAGCTTCGCGATAGTCCAGCGAATCCCGTATATCTTTCGAGTTTAAGTTATAGATTATTTTGATGAGTTCCTCCTGCTCGTCCTTCATTATACACCCAACCATTGTTGGACGCTGCTCCCTGAAGACTGCCTGATTTCTTCCAAGTATATCTGCGTGGCGATCCTTATACGGTTGAGAGCGGTTTTCATCGTAGCAACTGGTCTACGTTTTGGGGTTATAGCTCTATATATCGAGATCTTTCGCGGTTAGGGAAGCGTAGGTCGTCGTAATCTTCTACCGTTAGGAAGGATATCAAAGTGATATATCCTGTTGCTCTAGGGATAGAGCTTCAGTGTCGTATCTCAAGAGATCTGGCTGTCTGCTCAACGCGTCTGCTTGTACGTTTTAAAACCCCTTTTTGTTGTGAGTGACGAAGTTGAAATCGGGTAGAACATCTGGCTATCGGGTCTATCCTCATTTCAGCTTCTTAGTAGTGGTGAGTATTCAGTTTTGTTATAGTGCGTATATACCTGGACTAGGTGTACTATGCCACTAAGGTAGGGTCTCTATTCTTTGAAAGATTCCATGATAGCTATTAGCTCCTTGTTATATAGATAGGGTAGTTGAGCTATTTGTCCTATTAGCATTTTAGAGAAGATTGCAACTAGGTGTACCTTGCTACTTTCGTCACTCTAGCTACTGTAAGTTACCTGCTAACCGTAGAGTCTGATACATCGGTTTCGACACTAAATGGCTTCCTCGGATGTAGCAATACAAGTACTGGTACTACGACGATGGTGTTATAGATCCGCTAGAACGCTTAGTTATATTCTTCCTTGTACTGCAAATCAGTATTTTTCTGTAATAGATTGTACAGGGTTGTGTAGTATTGCCATAGTTCTTAAAACATCCGGTAGAAGTTGGTGAATCCGATGAATCCTCTGACCTCCGTTATATTCCTCGGCCTTAGTAAATCTTGATAGCCTGTATCATCGTTAAGTCTATTTTTATCTCTCCTAGCAAAATCTTAAAGCCTAGGAAAGGCTATCTGCCTAACGTAGAACTCGCATTAGTCCTTATTACCTAAGAGCTTCTACTGGTATAGTGCGTAAAGTACCTGCTTTATGAATCGCTTATATTCTTCGAGTATCTTTGAGAAGATAAGGATATTATTGAGATAATAGACAATAATCTGTCGAGGCATGGTCTAATTATATAATAAGCGACCGCTTAGAGTATTGTTAGCCGTTAGGCAAACCGAATAGTATAACGAGAGGTATCCGTAGAGCCTATAGGGTGCTCTGACCGCTATTTTCCATTTATCCCCTTCCTCGATCCTAATATATATATATGTATACTGTCGGTAGATGGAGACTTGTGAACCACTGTGATCCTGCCAATTAATTCTAAAGTCTGGAATCAAGGGTAACGGGTGCCGATTCTTCGCCGTCTGATCATTCAGCTGTTGATAGTACACGTGTATACGTAGCTTCCAATCCTTTTTAAAATACAATAAACTGGGTAGCTTACTAATGATGTCGAAGGTCGAATATATCTTCGACGAAAATTCTCCTCGAGATAATTTTAAACTCTATATCCTGCTTCTCATTGGTGTAGTTTATCTTAATGACATTCAACTAGGCACTATTCTTAACTTGATCTTGCATCCGAAGGTTTATAAACTGGCAACCCTTCTATATTCTTTGTTTGACCGCCAGGTATCCTCGGTATTCGCACGAAACTTGTCGTTTCCAGCTATATTGAACACCGCAACCCTAGAACCTATTCCTGGAGTTCAAGGATTCTATAATCGTTTATCGAGATAACGGATACTTTCTTATTTGCTTTTCTATTCTAATTGTATTGTCTGCCGCTTCCTCCAGACCGTATTGTAGTATCCTTCCACCTACTCGCTCCCAATGGTAGGCCCATAGGTTATGCGTGGTCGTATATACCGCCTATATATAGCTCCTATTTCGCGTATTTTCCTCTCGAGTCAGTCGAATATAACGGAGTATCTCTCGGTCGTAGGTGGCCTGGTCCCCTCCAACTAATATTGTAAGGTTTATAAATCCGTATACTCTAGACCTCTAAGGATTATTCCTTCCTTGGCCCTTAATTTACGATCGAACACTACCTAGGTGGTTTTTCTTCTACCATATGGTCGAGTGGTTCGGTTTCTCATCGCATATATTACGTCTCGAATGCTCCTTGGAGAATGTACGACTCCTTCTTGAATCTCTATAGAATTTTTAATTGGTTGACGAATACGTCGAGCTACGATCCTCTATCCACTGGCGCTAGAGCCTGGAATCTGTAACGGGAACGATTACTGTGTACAAGAGGGTGAGCCTCTGGATCAGTAGGTCTATTTTACGAGACAAACAGCTATGGAGAGTAAAAAGAGAGATCGGTGCGTTCCTGCGTTGTGGGCAGGGCTTTTGAGCTCAGTGACCCACATTGATCCTGCACTGATTGGTCGCATCCACACCTTCCCAATCAGGGCATGTGACGTCGGAAAGCGGGTCCAACCTCGGACCCGCTGGGCCGTGCCGTCACAGAATCTATTCTAGTATATGGTAACCCAGAGCTTATTGTCTGGTTATCCGGTTTAATAGCAGCTACTTCGTATTCGCCTACTAGGAGGTCGTAGTAAGCCTATCGTTTACGCTAGTTCTTTTTATACTATGTGGCTTGTCGCTTTCGTTATAGCGTTAAACATCGATAGGCCCCTTAGAGGGTCCTAAGCTATTTTCTAGCTTCGCCCTAAGTAATAGAGGGGCGTCTCCCTCGAACTCTATATTGTCTACGGCTACCGCCTGATACTCCTAGACTATCAACTGTTTTTGCATTCCTAATAGGAGTCTGATATCCTTCTCTTCTGGATTATGGATCTAGGTATATGCTTCTATCGGGGCCTATCGCTCGTAGAAGTAGGTGATTTCTCCTGTATATGCTTTATACAGTATATGCCCAAAAGTCTGGAGCACCCCACATTGATTAAACTCGCATCGCGACACGACACCATCATCATCAACCTTCCAACCAACAGAACTACAGCCCAGCATGTTCAACTTGGCCGAGCTTGTGCCAAATTGACGGTTGGCCTTCAACCTGGCCAGAAGTTATTTCCAGTTGCACGTGCAGCCATTGCTAGTGCCGCAGCAGGGGCTAGCCAGACAGCTGTTGCCAACGCGTTTTCCATCAGTCGTCGTGCAGTCCAACTACCACTTCAACGCTTCAAATCTTCTACCACCTTTGAGAACCAAGCCTAGAACTGGCCGGCCGGAGACTCCTACACGTCGGGAGAAGCGGTATATCATTCAACTTTGCAAAGTGGAAGCCTTGTCTTAACAAACAACTGCTCACTGATACAGTTGATGCTCGGATCTCTCGATCGACAGTACACCAAGTTCTCCGCCATCATCAAATACGCAAGTAGCTTGAACAAAAGAGATTTCCATGGACAAAAGCTATAGCAATGGCCAGATATTAGTTTACGTATTTTTGGTTTAGAGAATCTCGAAGTGGTAATATATGTACTTAGGTGACTCTGAAGTTACTCCTGAATTAAATAACCAATCTCTAAACTGTTTTCACCGATGGACCGTCCTGCCAGAATAAAAGTAGCCCAACGAATTAGGTCTTCCGGTTCCCTTTTCAAAAATGGGATAAGAACTCCGTCAAGATATAAACTTATAGTAAAGGCACCATCTCGATCATAATCTAGGTAGGAATCTGGTTAAGGGGGAGAACTCACCGAAAAGTCATGGAACCTAGCTATCACCCACCGTAAAAAGGGCGATATGGTTTTCAGAGCTATCAACAGCACCGGAAAGGGCCTCATCCAGTTTACGACAGTGCGAGGCATTTCCAGCAGAATAACGACCGGGTTTGTACATCCTGATCCTCGACCGAGTTGCTCCTGAATCACATGATTGAGGTCCTTAAAGACTAGCCTGCTTACAACCCAGATTTTATCCCTATTGAGCATATATAGGCTCTGTTAAAATGGAGGATCAAGCAGGAATATCCAGACACTATTTACGCAAGAAAAAGCACGTGGATATTGCTGAGTTTATTAGATGTCTTCGGTGTTGTTGGTAGTCAATTGACTAGCTTAGATTGACAGGCTGGTCGACTCAACGCCCCGGCGATTAGCTGAAGTCAAGAAAGCTAGGGGTTGGTATATAAAATATTAATGGCTGGAATTAGGGCTCTGAACTGTATATCTCTGTATTTCTAGAATTGAGCTGGTGAGCTGTTATAGAACGATAAGTATCTTCGGTTACAACGATAAAATCCGTGTGACTGGCGGTTAGTGTGGGGTGCTCTAAACTTTTGGACATGTACTGTATATATAGCGTCGGTATATAGATCCCTATTATCTATGCGTTTTAATATACCATCGGCTATACTCTCAATGGCTACGCGTAAACCTTGCCTCGTTGGACCTTCACGATATACTATAAGTCTCCGGTATACCATTCATCGGCCTTGGTGGAATATCCAGGGGATTAGTATTACTTACCTATATTGGTCTATCCTTCTGGCTAACTGATAGTTAAAGTCAACCTTCATCTAGAAGTAGTATTGATATACGTATAACTTGGTCCACCATCGAGCGGGACACCCCATCGACCGGGACACTTTTCTAGACCACACCACTACAAACTGCCAAAAGTCCACCAAATTCTGATGCGATCAATTGAAACTACTCAGAATCGCTTGAGCTATCTATTTCTCCAGTCTCTGGGCATGTCGTTGCATTGTGGCCAGTCTTGCGGCAGATGCCACAGAGCCGCGAACCCGTCCGACGCCTCTTTGATGGACCTTCATTTTCCTCCTCAACGCGCCCTTCCTCTTCCACCACACCCTTCTCTGCCATTTTTTCCCTAGCTTGGGTTCCATTAATAGCCCCACTATCCTGGAGACGCGTCCGTTTGGCTCTGCGGCGCTTGGAATGTGCTTCGTTGGCCTCCTGAAGTGTCCGTACCTCGGCCTCTAAAGGATAACCCGATAGGAAACTGCTTGCATTCCCTTCAAAAGCTGGTCGACAGCGGCTAAGATTGGAGTTGGAGAGCTTCCCTGGTGTATCACAATCTGATCCTTGATAAGGGCAGACTGCGAAAGGGCCTCGTTGGTAGTTTGGGGCGTCTTGGAGACCCATGGTGTTTGTGGTTCATAAGGGGTCCCAGGGGGTGTTGG